>NW_009700649.1:0-13811 GCF_000703405.1 Apaloderma vittatum | reverse complement strand
GGTCCAAGTCATTAATAAAGATGTTAAACAGGAGACGCCCCAGCACTGAGCCCTGGAGGACACCACTTGAGACTGGCCACCAATTGGATTTAACTCCATTGAGCACGACTCTTTGGACTCGGCCATTTGACCAGTTTTTTACCCAGCAAAGCGCATGCCCATCCAAGCCAAGAGCAGCCAGTTTCTCTAGGAGAATGCTATGGGCAACAGTGTCAAATGCCTTGCTAAAGTCAAGGTAGACAGCATCCACAGCCTTTCCTTCATCCAACAAGCGGGCCAGCCTGTCACAGAAGGAGATCAGGTTTGTTAAACAGGACCTGCTCTTTTTCATAAACCCATGCTGACTGGGCCTGATCACCTGGCTGTCCTGCATGTGCTGCATAATGGAACTCAGGATGATCTGCTCCATCAGCTTCCCTGGGACTGAAGTTAAACTGACAGGCCTGTAATTTCCCGGGTCATCCTTCCTTCCTTTCTTATAGATGAGTGTTCTGTTTGCTGACTTCCAATCAGCTGGGACCTCTCCAGTAAGCCAGGACTGTTGATAAATGATGGAAAGTGGTCTCCTGCTCCAACACTTAAATATCGTCATACTGAAATATATTTTCTTCATGCGTGGCTGGAACTCCCTTTCTCAATTTCTGATTGCTGTTTCTCTTTCTCTTTTCCTGCCCCTCTGCACAGAGCCTGGCATTGGACTCTTGGTTGGTAACTTTCTATTAAATGTTGGAAGGCTGCTACTAGGTCCTCACTAAGGCTTCTCTTCTGACAAATTTATTCCCTGCTCTAACTGACCATCTCCTAAATCTGTAGTGTTTAGGAAGGTACCGGATCCAAAGTTTTTGGATGAAGTTCTGTAGGTCATGGATAAAATCCTAGAAATTCTACTAGATTTCTATATGATGAAATATTCATAAATGTGTTTTTCCTCGACATAACATTAAGAGAAATCCAGAGTCACATTTTATTTCAGTCTTTGGCAACCAAGTAGGTGATAAGTCATAATCATCAGTTCTTTCTTTATATTAATCTAGGAGAGAGTTTCCAAAACAAAATGGAAGAAAGCCCTATATCCCTTTTTCTCTAACTTGGGATAACTTGAAAAAGTTGAGAACAACAATTTCTGCAAGATTTAAAATGACTACTTAAATTTTCTTTATCAAGAACAGAAGCTGTAGTATGAGAAAAATATATTTGTCAAGATTGGGTATAGTTCTAAGTATTTCATTTTCATGACGAGTATTCAGCTGTAAAAAACTTTAATTCTTACTGATGGCAGAATCCAAGCCAGTCACAAATTGCCAAACTCAAAGTCTTGAGTCATATACATTATGACTGCTTCTCTTCTGTCTAAATTTATTATAATTTTCCCTGTTTGTTATAATTTTCACCACCCTCCTCTGTTACTTTTTCACTGTGCTCTGAAAATTTTCTGATGGCTTCAGTGCTTTCTGTGTATTCTTGCTTTCATTTAAGGTTTGCATGACCTGCCTTCTTTTCTTACATGATTCTCAAGAGAACAAAAACTTAAGACTTTGTTGAAGAATAATAAATAAAACACTTAAGTCAGTAAGAAAATAAAGATACGTTTATTTTTTATATGTTTTCTTTAAGTGTTAATGATGTAAGTTTTATGTAATTTTAATATTTTCAATCTTCCTTGAACGATTACTTTGTAATGGATATTCAGTTGATTTTTCTAAGCATTTATTATTAATAATATAGTGTCGTTGTAGAGATGGACACGACACAACTGAATGGTATTAGAATGGCTCAAAAATGGCTACTTTATTACAGAAAGGGTGTGCCTTTTATACATAGTCGAAGGTACTAGAAGAAGGTAGCATGGCCTTTGCTTATAGGTCAGACACTTGTTTTTCACATTCTAATTGGGTAACAATTAGCAGCTTCTGGCTGGGCTCATCCCCCCGGATCTTGAGGGAGAAAGTTCCGCAAACGTGTCCAAACTCAGTACACACAACTTCCCATCTTAAGGGTACACTGGGAATTTGTCAAGGTCAATGTCTTCAACCAATGCCAGGTTACCAGCAGTCCAGCTGCCGTCCCCCACAATATAGTATCCGGTATTTTTTATCCATATGCCTCCAGGCTTTTTTAGAAAGGAAGTTATGTATGATTTTCTCAGTTATCTGATAAAAGTAAGATTGTACAGTGGTGATTTTTCCAAGGTTCAGCGGCACATCAGAAACAGAATAAGAATTCCTGACTTCAGCTCGCTGCTCTATGTACTAGAAGGCAATGTCACACTATTTTTAATCAGTTGGCAATCCAGTGTGTCTAGAATAAAAAAATCTTGGAAATTTGAAATAAGCCCAAAATTCAAACATACTAATAATAGGGGGAGGGAGTCGTTGTGGAGCTGTTTGCACAGATGCGAGACACTCAGGCTTCTGTTATACAAAGTATGTGAAGGAACTTCAGAATCCAAAAGTGCTGGAAAAATCCTTTTAACATAACCAGATTATAACATCGTTCCAAGAATGCTACAGAGGGAGAGAAGGCTCATGTAAGTTCACAGTGTTATGCTAGACTTTGTTAGCCTGCAAAAAAAAAAAAACCAACCCAAAAGATACTCACTGTATAGAGGATAGGGAACACTTTAAATCTAGTGTTTATCTTAGGATTTTTAAATAGAAGATTAGAATTCTATTTTGAGTTCTGCTTTGTGATGTTGGGCAAGTTATATCTTGTATATATATTTTCACAGGTTTTTGACAGCACAGTTATGAGGGCCCTGTGACCAGCCTCCTCTGTCAAAGACTTTGATAGGCTAGCACTGTATTTTGAAACCCTCAAATAAGTTTATACATACATGGAGAAAAAAACCCAACAATTTTTCTCCCTATTTATCTGTCCTTTTTTAAATTACTTTTGAGATCCTCACCTAAAAGTAAAAACCTGGAAAATTGACTTCATGTCTGCACGTGTATTACCAAATATGGGTAAAAAGTTAAGTCTGTCTGTATTACATGTATTTATTGACTTCCAAGGGTTTTGCATGATTATATACTAAATAGGTTGTGGGTTTTTTGTTTATACATGTATACTGCATGTATTGTTTAAGTACTGCTAATGGTATCTTAATATGGGCCATAGTATCCTAAGCCCTAGTGGTTGTACACGTATTTTACTTGCAACCGTTTCATCTTATAGAAACCCCCTTCTTAGTCTACAGAAATTAACTGTGTAAGAGAAACTGCAGAGTCCTCTTTATGTTTCAACAATATATCCCATATGTTTCTAAAAAAATAAAAATTCTTGACATCTTTTATACCAAATACAAATAACATCAGTAACAGTAATGGGAAAAATGTGGACTAAAATACTGTTTCTTTAACTATTTGAAAATTTCATAGGCTCCCATCTGAAAACTTGTATAGCAACTGTATGTATTTCCTAAAATTATATTGACAGCAGCACTGAAGAAACAGAGATTCACCTTGCTGATGACCTCAGGTTTTGGCAAGATAGTAAGGATGAGAAAAAAAGAAGATCTGTTCTTACCATAAACAGGAAAATAGGCTTTATAACAACAACATTTGCTAGCACCTCTAAAATTAACTCTAGGTCAAGCTTTCCATGATAAATGCCTTTTTTAGTGTTAATACAGAAGAGCTCAGCCTATAAACACATTAAAAAGTATATTTCAAACAAGTCAGTCTGGAAACTAAGTTTTAAAATAGCACAAGTGGAAACAAACCCATAAATTTATACTGAGTATCCATTTTCTATTATAAATTGTCTGGCCTGCAGTATTTCCATCTTTCCCTGTGAGTGAAACATGAGGTAATTTAGGGCATGGACAGTTGACTGTAAATTGTAGCAGAGGGTTAGGTTAGGTTAGGTTAGGTTAGGTTAGGTTAGGTTAGGTTAGGTTAGGTTAGGTTAGAAGGCACCTCTGGAGGTCATGCAGTCCAACCCTTTATCGGAGCAGGGCTGGGTGTAAAGCTCCATCAAGCTGCTTAGGACTGTCCACTCAAGTTTTGAGTATCTCCAAGGATGTAGATTATACAGAGTTTTTGTCAAGTAATTCTAGTGCTTAACCTTTTCACCGGAATATTTTTCTCCTATCAGTTTGGCATTTCCATCTTCTAACAATGCCCATTTGTAACCATCACCAGACAACTACAGTATGAAGGAAAATTTATTTTTCGACATCTCCCATAGTATTTTACACAAACTCATTTAACTAAACATTGCAGCAAGCCAGGACTGCATGTTGACTGAGTAAGCAGTAACCCCTCAGATCACATAAACCAACGTGAAATCTCTAGTAACCATCAGATCAAAATGTTAATCGCTTTGATCATAAATATATTTGTGTTAGACAACAAAAAAATATTGTCAGGTAGTTAAAGCTGAGAAAAGAGTTCTGATAGACAGTTTTGACATTTAGTAGCTGATATGCTTTCTTAGTGAAATTGAAAATATTTGTTTGAATTCTAAGTTTTCCTGAAGTAAGCAAACACCGAACACCAGGAGAAAATGTTAATGCATGATAAAAAAAGAAGCAGAAAGCACAGCTAACTGTGTGCACTTTGTGTATGCTTTGCATAACACATCAAATGCAGATAACAGATAGTACTGGTAGAGAAAGGCAATTTAACTTTTTAATTGTTCAGTTTTAGCAGTAATTGTTACCTTACATATGTGACCAATAAGGAAGTTTGCTGGGCTTTGTCAAGTTTTCTCAAGTTTTGCTGAAGAAATTTTCAACTCTAAAAACTGGATACAAGGTAAGAGTAAAAATGCTTTTGTTCTGAAGAACTAGCATTTTATACCATCAGCTAAATTTGACATTAACAGTTTCCTTGAATGGTAAAGCCAATTAAAGAGGATTTTGCTACCCACCGCCCACAACCCCCTACTCCATTTGTACTTGTTCCTACTTAAGTGCTACAATTTAATGCTTTCTTTTCTATGAGAAAAAACCCAAACTGTTTCTGTGCTTTAAATCAACCCAGTGAAATGCTCCAAGTTAAAAAAACCTTTTAAATTGGATTAAACCCTTTTAAACAGGATTAAACACTTAGGAAGTACCCTAAGAGCAGGGTATAAGAACAACATTTTATTCATGCTGTGTTCTCTTTGTGAGAGTGATTGATGACAACAGGGAAAAATGAAGCAAGAAAGACACTCCTTTCTCTAATAAATCAAAACTACTTTTTGTGCCCTCTAAGCCAAATTCACAGAAAAAAGTTTCTTGTTTGCAGAGAACAAGCAACATTACTAGTGCTGATATCTGTTTCCATTTTTTTTTTCTCCTAAATTATCAACTTCTTCAGCCTTTAATGTGAGAGTATGAGTGGCTGAATGAATTCATATTTGTCCCAGAGTGTGGAAACCCTCCTTCTACCCATTGCTTTTGGAAAATGTATGGCAAATGACATGTTGACCTCTGCTGTCCACCTGACCATCACAGGTAGCGATCAGGTGCTTTTCCGCTGGCAGAAACACTGCCACAAATGTATGTCCTTTACAGTTTAGGATTCTATAGCCCACTTCCGAAGCTGAGCTACTGCTCACTGGTACCGCATTTCGAAGTACCTGAGGTTAGCTAAGTATTAGAGACATGTTGTGCCACAGTGCCTAAAACCAGGGGTTCCTGAGATGCAAATCGGCATATTTTCCAATAGAAACAGAATGCACACTACATTGAAACAAAGTGAGGCAATAATTTATGAATAGGGACAAGCATGGAGAGGAAATCAACTACAGAAAGATTAAAATATCAGAACAGAAAAGACAGCATGCAACTTCAAGAAACTAAAAGACATGTTAATAGACTGTACAAGAATTGTCTATTTGCCTAAAAATGATGAAAACATTTCCCTGTATTTCTTTCATATACCACTGCAATTAAAAAATGTGGGATTTTTTTTATCCCTGATATTTAAGAAACAATACTCAACAAGGTTAAGTGCATCATATTGAACTATCCTAGTAGAAGGTGCCTCAGCACACTGCAGCAGTAGAGGTAGTTAAAATATTTTATGACAGCTCAGGTGAAATGTAAGGAACTTCTTGATGGTCTACTAGATTATGACAGTGTAAATTGAAGACTCTTATACTCTTATCATATCTAGTATTTAAAAATATTTATAGTCTTTTTAGTAGGAAAAAAAAATTAGCATTCTTTATTTTGGTGTGGCCCATCAGAAGGCATAGTTTCTTCTCTGTCCTTAAATAGGAGTTTCCAATGAGAATTTCTCTGGTGTGTGCGCTGCTCTCAGTCAGTGAATGATTTCAAAACGATGCAGAAACTAACACTGGACAAGAGCTGTCGCTGCAGTGGCCTGCTTTGACTGCAGCTACAGGGCCTGGCAACTGGCAGTTGCTACAGCTCCTGGCATCTCTGAACCCCTGACACTGAAAAGGAAGTTAACTAATACCTTCCAAAACCACACACTTCTCTGCTGACGTTGCAAATTAAACTAAACTATTCCAAGTGAAGACAAGTGAGGTTGGGCTTCTTCAATTTTCCCCTCCACTATAGATAATGGGAATGGGGACAGGTAAAATTTGACAAATTATTCTAAAGGATATTTTTAAGTTTTAAAGGAAAAAGCACGAGTTAGACACATCACTAGATCCTAAGAGGTTTTAAGACCCTGCACAGGGAGTGCTGAGTCATTTCAATAGCATACAGAAGAATATCCCTTGTAAGGGCAACTGAGTAACTTGAGTTCTAATCCAGAACATAAAATGCATTACAGAATCTCTCAGAGGCACTAGAGGAACATGGTTTAAAACACTAACAGCAGCCAAGGACAAATGAAAGTGCAGGTGCATATTACTTTGTTATTTAAATTTTAACAATTATGGCCAGACCTGGGGAAGGATAAGTTTATATTATATTCCACATAGTCACATATTCGCCATTATACAAACTGTTTACCTCGAGGGTAAATCCTGTGTTGGTTCATCACTGAAACTTGCATATAACAATGAGTAAAACCTGTCAGACTTAGGAGTTTGGCAAAAGTTATGTTTCGATTATTAACTAAGCATGACTTCTAATTATTTATTTTCTCCAGACTTGAAGAAGTTTAAAAAATATATATTTTAAGCTATTTTTTGAACCTGGCAAATCTTGAATATTATGTTATCTCTTATTGGTGTGTGGTGGTAAACTCTACATATACATATTCTAGAAAAATATTTTGAGGTTTCAGAGTAAAAACCATGAATGCTGGGTGTGTTGTAAATGTAATCTATCTTAAGATGTTGCTGTTTACAGCAGCTAACCATTTACACTGGTTTCTGTCCACTTCTTGAGATTAACCAGCTAGATTCCAGTCAGTTGTTAATGTCAATTAAATTGCCAGATTATATGCTAGGGCATCACTTTATTCTAGGTTTTCCTGAATTCTGTTTATGTGAATTGCTTAATTTACAAAACTTATGTCTCAAATGCAGAACTTTCAAATCAGATCCAAATCATTCTAGTCAGAGCCAGCTATCATTATCCACATCAATATTAATATTTGAAGCCTAATTATAACGGTATAAAGACCATTTGTGTGCTTTGTAGAAATTAGATGTTCACAAAAGTATATCTGTGCAGTTTTCTGCCTATTAGTAATCAGAGAGCCAAATAAGCACAGGCTATCTAAATGTCCAGTTTTCTTTTGTGTGTTACGTATGTAGAAGCATAAATATGACAAAATATGTATGAAACACCTTGCTGCCACCATTATGGAGACACAGGTTCTAACTATTAGCATATGTACACAGTTTTAAAATAGAACTAAGACCTGAGAAAAAAATAGCTATTATTGTTCCCTAAGCTGAGCACTGAAAAGCAACTTGGTTTTTTTTGTTGGGATCTGTCTTTGTAATTAGAAGAAAGACAAAAGAACTAAAAATCACTATTAGCTACTGAATTAATTGATAGTTTCTATGATTTAAAGAAAATAATCTGTATTGGATTGATGCATATGTTTGCAATTTTTTCTGCAAAAAGAACAGTACAGCATTTTCCAATAGTTGGCATATACAGTAGAGGGTATGTTTTATATCTGTATTGATCCTTTGTGGTGGCTCATAAAAGAAGCCTATAAATTATTCATGTCTAAACCAAATTAGATTCGAGAAAAAAAACCTTTACTGAAATCCATTTTAAGGGCAGCAGAATTGTAAAGTCAGCTGGCTTAGCTATAGTGATTTCTAACAATCATTTGGTTGCTAATAATACCTCAAGCACATGTGAAAACCACCGTCAGACACTGCATATAAAAGCAGTGATGCAAAGTCAGTTTAGATAACAGGCTTCAGAAGGCACCTTAAGGGGGTTGCTTTTTGCCCCAGAACTTTGAGCCTGCTTCTGTTGTTTCAGGGCAGGGAACAAAACCATGTAGATATTAAGTGATCAGTCCTAGAGGCTTGTGTCTACCAGCTTTCCACACGGAATAGTCTCTTACTGCATGTATGTTCCCCTGACTAAGGGCTGCCCTGTGAAGCAGCTGAGTGAAATGCTCCAGGTTTGTAATTTTCAAGAGGAATGCAGTCAGGCCTTCATTGGGCGCCCTGAAACACTACTGGCCAAACTCACTGGTCTTTCTTGGTCTCATCAGTTTAAAAGTGCCGAAACAAAAATAAGTTTGTAAAGGGATATTCTGAATAATTAGACGAATACATAAGCACATTGTTTAGAGAAAACATATGCATACAAGAACCAGTAATATTCCTTAGATACACTGATGATTATTATCGCTTCCTCTATAATATGGGATACTTCAGTACCGAGGTGGGAAAAGGTACTGACAGCTCAAGACTACGAATAAGCATCTGTTCCAGTCTCACATTCCTGACTAGGAGATTACTACACAAATATTTATAAAGAACTGGTACGGTTTTTCATTTCTTTTTCATCTCATGACTGCTTCCACACTGGTTGTGCAAGGCATTGAGATGCCAACAGGTACAGCTATGCTGTCTTCTTAGGCTGAGGTCATCCTGAGCAGCGTATAAAATATCTAAGTGGTGTAACTGTTGTAGCACAGGAACTCAGTGCCAGCAAGCTGTCCAAATATTTACTTACCTTTACAGGCAGATTTTACAGCTGACAACGAATTGCTTGCTGCCATGGCTACGCTGCTTCCAGTAGCTGATTTAGTTCATTTGAATCTAGTTTGAGTTTCTCTTCAACACTCTACAGATAAAACTCCACAGCTCTACAACTTACATGTCTTCAGTTACCAATATACAAATTTTTCTGTTCACTTTCTACAGCATTTAAGACATTGGAGGATTAGGTTAAGCATATCAATGAGATAAAAATCTTAAATATAATGCACAATTACTCCACGATGACTGCAAAGGGATTACATGCTAAAGCATGTAAAACCAGCTGTAAAGCGTTTCTCAAGATGCCATTAACTTCTCAGGAAACATTCAGGCTATACCAGGATTTTAATTTGTTCTATAGAAAGTCTTCTGGAGTTTAGATTCTGTAAGTAAAATATGCATTGTTACTTTTTTTTTTTCTAACTTTCTTGTTATCTGTTGCTCCAGATCTAGCATAACCTTTTCTCCTGCTTTAACGTATGACAAATCATGTTAATATAATTAAAGCTGATGAACTGGTAAAAGGATTAGATGCTGGAAAATGGAGTTCAGCTTAGACTGTCTGATTTCAGTTTACTACTGAAATCCAGATGTATTTACTTACCCTCCATTTTAGTGTAGCATGCCCGGAAAGACCTGTAAAGAGAGAGGAGACCAATAAAATTTATGTTAATAATTACAATACAATGCCCACTGTTTTTCAGTTGTCTCATGAACTCCCATTTAACTTGCCTTTAGATAGATCACATTTATAAAGATAAAAATAGAACAACCTTATTCAAATAGTTATGGTTTGTTATTTGACTTAAATTTCCTATTGCAAACTTCTCCTGGATTATCTTGTTTGACATATTCTTTGCTATAAGCACCAAAATATTTACATACTAAATGTTTATTATTATTAAATACACACACACATACACATTCATGCAGCTAACTCCTGAAAGATTAAAGCTGTGCCTCAAAACTGTATATATGAAAGAGATGCAGTCAAACTGCAGGCTGAAATTCATCTGGTCTGGTTTGGCTTTCTAAAACTTTGGAATTTACTATGTATGCTTTCTTTAGCCTATCTAAAATGACAGAAATTAACACACCCCATTCAAAGGCAGCTTGGATAAATCATTTCTTTCGTATAACTATAGGAGAAGAGCAGGCAGCTAGCTTAGTTGTGATTCATACCCAGCTAAAGTTAAATGAGATGAATCTTCCCCTATCAGACAGAGCGGAGTTCTCCAAAGAACATGTTGAAGGTAATTTATTTGCAGTGTCCTGAAAGAGGCAATGAGGTACAGCTTCAAACTAAAATAACCTGACACTGAAATCAGTGAATAGTAATGAACAATCTCTCGGTCTTAATTTTTCCTCGCAGTCTGTAGCACCCACTCAGTTTTTGCTATTGGCAGGAGATTCTTATGATTTGGATTGCTCTCAGTGGTGTTTTTCAAAGAACCAACACAAAGCACTTCTCTTGACACACCACGTAATATTGTCTGTACTGATAATTGAGTCAAGAAGCCAGGATCAGTATTTGGGGGAATATTACATCTCAAAACCCAACCTTCTTTGGGTATCTAATAAGGAATATTTAAAGACATAAGGACAATATTGTTCCTGCAGCCTTTCCTTCCACTTCATGGTGGGTCTTCCTCATTTCTTCTTCATTGCTACAGTTCAAATATTCCTCAGTAATTTTAGGCAGTGAACTGATTTGCAGTACCCAAGCAAGACACTGAGGTGCTGGAGTGTGTCCAAAGAAGGGTAACGAAGCTGGTGAAGAGTTTAGAGGACAAGTCTTATGAGGAAGAACTGGGATTGTTTAGTCTGGCGGAGGCTGAGGGGAGACCTCACTCTCAACAACTACCTGAGAGGAGGTTGTAGCAAGGTGGGGGTTGGTCTCTTCTTCCAAGTAACAAGTGATAAGACAAGAGGAAATGGGCTCAAGTTGTGCCAGGGGAGGTTTAGATTGGGTATCAGGAAATTTTCTTTCACAAAAAGGGTTGTTAAACACTGGAACAGGCTACCCAGCAAAGTGGTGGAGTCACCATCCCTGAAGGGATTGAAGAGACCTGTAGATGAGGTGCTTAGGGACATGGTTCAGTGGTGAAGCTGGCATTACCAGGTTAACAGTTGGATTTGTTGATCTGAAAGGTCTTTTCCAACTGAAACAATTCTATGATTCTATGATTAGTAACATGCCATAATTCCATTAAGCCAGTGTTGAGCCTAATACATGCACGGTATGAGAAAAGCCATACTATAGGAAAATACTGCTCTCTTCCTTGGAAACTGAGAGTTGAGGTGAGAACTCCTTATCAGTATGATAAATCCTATGGCATATTCACAAGTAGCCACACTTATGCTCTTGAGTAATCTCAGCAAATTACTTGAGTAACTGTAGTTGGTTTAGTGGTTTTAACTGGTTTAGTATGACTCCCTTGTAGTCTAAAATTACAGAAGAGACATATTGTCTGCTCTTTGCTAGCTGCAACTTTCCATTGCAGAAAAACTAAATTTCAGGTTAGCTTGTCTATAAATACCCCATTTAAAAAACAGGTTGTAGCAAGTTCAGAAAACCTAACAGTTTACAGCTTAAGTTATCTCATATTCCTGGAGCACGTATCTATCAACGCTGCTACACACCTATGCATATAGCACTAGGATTCTAATAATTTTTAGATGCATAGACAATTGAGCAATTGTCAGAACTGTTTAAAATGAGGCAGCATAGCTTCTATTAATATTAGGAAGAACTTATGATATAGTATTGTAGAATTATTTGTACTAAGAATCCCATCCAATGCATAGTAGCCATCTGATGGAAAGACTTGGAATACTAATTAAGTGTTAATGCATTTCTGTAGACACAAGGGTTCAAACAGGCATCACAGACTCGGTGTGGTTTCTTCTGTAATTAAAAATATTTTCATTTAATGGCAAAATATTTTTGTTCTTGTTCCAAGAACACACTATTGCAATCCAGTGTTTAAACCAAATGTTTTCTTTTAGCTTTCCTCAAATCTTTAGCAGCCAAACTACACATGACTTCAGTGGATTCTACTCAAGCTTTCTCATATAAACAATGTTTTTTTTATAAATGTAGTAAAGAAGAGAAGTTGTGTTACATGATGAATAATCAAGTCCACTCCCATTGGAAAAATTTAGCACTTGTTCCCAAGAACTAAGCATCCTGATCCTTCAGCAAGCACCTCACTGAGATAATTCAGATCCATTAAGGTGTTTCCCTAAACTTCAGTAGAGCCAACTATATGAGAAGTGATCTGAGATTTAACTCACATGAAATATGCTGATAATGCTCTGAAGTGAAATCATAGTGTAGTTTGTCTATCTGTAGCAAGAGTACAACCTAAGTTGTGAACATCACAGAGAGCTGCAAATAAGGCACACTGGGAAAAAAACAGATTAAAACACAAAGTAGGCAGTGCCACCTGACAAATTCCTAATGCAAAAAAAAAAATCTGGTCTTCAGATGTAATTCCATGAGCTGCAGTAGTAGAATCTGGTTTTGGAAGGCATGAGACACTACAGTTCAGACCATAGAGAATTTAAATAGGGAAAGGAAATCTTCCTAACTGTCAGTATTGCTTTATTACATTGTTTGGTTAAAGTAGATCATCTGTACCAACTGCTGCCTTCAGTGCACTCCCAAATGAAGACAAACACTACCTCTAATCTGTCTTTTTGTTTTGTTTTGTTTATTTAATGGGATCCAAGGTCAAAATTACTTTGAAAAAAAAGTTTCTTGCTAGAATCATAGGAAAAGCATTCAGTGGGATGAAAATATTTAAAGAGAAAATAGGTGTATCAGAACAAAGGCTTCCTTCCCCCCCAAATATCTTAAAAGCAGATCTTGATTTTATCATGCACGTACAAGTCAAAGATACATTGTTAGCATGAATTCACTTTCATTTAATGTTTTTATGATACAAATAACTTGAAAATACAACTTCCCTTAATATTATGTTTTTCTGTATAGCAAACAAGTGTATGTAAAAACTTGGTGAGGGAGTGGTAGGTGGCTAAATAAATACACAGAAACCCCAGTGTTCTGTTATGTAACAAACTATGATACCACTTCAAAGTTTGGGATAGATTTCCTTATATTATTGGTTTAGGGTGTAGCTGTGTGGAAAACTGTAAATGTTGTATTTTTGGTATTTACTTTGCAGCCCTTTGTAATCTTCAGCTATATTTATAGCTTAAAGTGGGAAGAAATCAAAACTAAAGAGGCCTGTCAGAGCATCCTTTGTAATCAAATGCTTTTCCCATTTCTCATTAAAATAAAAGCACAGCCTGCGTGTTTGGCTGCCTGAGACCACCCCAAGACTTTATGGTGAAGTTCCTTTCCACGACCTTGCAGTGAAATACCTTTCCAAGATCTTACGGTGAAATTCCTTTGTGGAAAAGTGTAATTTGCAGAAACACACACAGAGCCATGGATGAACTCCCTGATTTTTTTTTGGGCGGGGGGGGGCGCTGGTGGGAGGGGGCTTATTGGTTTTGAGTTGGAGAGTTTAACTAGAAATAAGAGGGAAAGGGTGAGCTTTTCTTGCCTGGGGACAAGATAGGAGTGATGAGCGATTCCCGAGGCGCTGGGACTGCCGCTCCCTCCAGTTCACCGGGTCATTTCATCCCCAAGGCCCGCTCACGGCCGCGCTCGGACAGAGCTTTTACAACCCTGGAATCACGGTGGCGGCCCC
>NW_009700648.1:0-11570 GCF_000703405.1 Apaloderma vittatum | reverse complement strand
GCTGAGCCAACCCAATACAAAAAGAAAAAAAGAAAACCTAAAAGAACTTTAAAATATCTGATTTTTTGTTTAAGCCTTTAATTAAAATCTGAGTTCCAGTCTTAGCTTAGGGTTATGATTTATAATTCTAAGCCTAGTACTCAGTTTTCTGTATCACTCTTCCTCACCCTGCACATCAGTTCCTTCAAGAGGCATTCTTCATTCCTCTCAAAATCAAGATCTGTAATCATGGACTTTGCCCTCCCCTGCAAATGAGTAATCCAGATGTGAGAGAAGTACAGTCTATACCTCAGCTTAAAGTATATTTTGATCCATTTTTCTGTGAGACAAAGAAGCATTTTCTTTGCCAGAAGTGAGGTGCTACACTCTCTCAGCTATGGATCAAGATCCATACAAAAGCCGAACACCAATTACTTCTGACATCCAGCCACCACTGCGCTGCCTACCGACCACCTCACAGGGCTTCACGGACTCCAGCTGCCTTGTACACTGGGGCTCTGGGACTGGAACCAGAGCGCGTGTCATGACCTGTCCAGCCACGCTGCCTTCAGACATGTCTTTGGAGGATGGCGGAGAACAGCAGACACTGGAAACTCTCCCTTCTCCCTTCAGACTTTGCACAGCTCATGCTCTGTGGAAAAACCTCTACATCCTGGAGAGGAGGCATTAGCAGAGGTAGATTTTTGACCTTCATTACATATGTTAAGGAGCATGTGTCCCAAAGAATCTCCTCAGATACTAATCCTCCAAATCAGCAAGCAAGCAGCAGGCGTTGAGCCTGAAGGCACTGATAGCACCAATAGTACGCCCTCCAAAATATTAATTCAGAAGCAGGCACACCACCAGATGCATTCCTTTAGGCTTAAAGTCACCTTTCAATGGTTGCTTTATTCAAGTAGTTTTGCCTGAAACAGTAGTTACACCCCAGTGCTGCAGCAACCCCAAACAACTCCCAGTAAGAGCAGCAATGAGAAATAAGAGAACAAAATTGTTCAAAAATGCAGCTGCCAGCAGCTAGTACTAAGACACACGCAGAGGACAAAGTAAGAGAAAGTGTAATTTGAGCTTATATTTGCTTTCAGTATCAGATACGGAGTAGGTAAACGGCACCTTCAATTCCAAATGCCTTTCTCTTTGCTCTCTCCACAAAGCGACCAAATCCCTGCAGATTTAACACAAGCAACTTTCAGAAGAGCCTACTTCCACGCAAAGCATGCTGATGGCACTGTGAACACAACCGGTTCCCATGAAAGGACTGAAAGGAGAGCCAACTGTGCAAAACTCAGCTTTTGAGCCATTACACAAAAATATTTTAACCACCTTGGAGTTCTTCTTCCTAAGTGTTTCATTTCTATTTAGTGTGAAAATAGCACAGGTCACTTACGATGGGAATAGATTTGCATTGATTAGCAACTAAGCCAATCGAATCCAAACCCTGTACTGGTAAAATCCACCAAGCTGTGGAGAGCGCAGATTGTCTTTATGACTTGAGTTTGTTTTTTGAAATAGCCAGATTATGATTTTCAAACAGTTCAGAGAATCTTAGAAGGTCCGCACAAACACACAGTCACCTCTTTTTTGAATGTATTCCCATAAAAGCAGATAAGCAAAGCGTAAGAGGGTCAACAGAAAATCAGCAAAGTTAAATGTGTAACTGCCCTGTGTAATACACAGGGCTATTCACAGACCCAGGACTCAGTCTCACCTCCACAGGTTCACAAATTGCCAATTCATCATCTACTACCTTGTGCTGAAAACCCCTGCTACCCCACCACCCATGAAACAAGAAACGAGTTGCATTGTGGCTGAAAGGAAAGGTGAAATTGAACCTTTAGACCTTTTTTTGCCCAGGTTGTATCAGTCGTACTTCAGCTGCCAGTAAGTATGTGCACTCTCTCTCTCTTCAGAAAGCTCCCACCTCTTCAAAAGCGGGAACGGACTAGTTATGGTTGAGCTGTCACTTTGATTTTGTCTTCAGAGTGCATTTTGTGTTCCTTCCCTTGAAGTCCGACACTTGCAGCTTGTTTGTGTTGCTAGCATCTTTTTACATGAGGCTGCACGTGCCAGTTTCTCATGTGGAAACTGAGGGGAAGCCATAAAGATAACGTATTTAACCAACTGGACAAAATGAACAAACTCCAGAAAAACAACAGCATTAGTACACAGGTTTAGGTCTCTGGATACATTTTGAACCTACAGACTTTACTTATTTTTAGTGATGATGGGATTAGTTGTCTACTGTGAGGAACAAGGAATTACGGATGGTGAATTAGGAACTTTTTAAGGGGAATATGATTCATAGAGGCCACAAGAGCTTTGCTTTATGTGTGATCTACTTCACTGTCAGTAGCAAACTCACTACCTTAGCAAAACTGAACAGATATTAATAAGGGAACTCTCAGAGATGGAAAACTAGAGGAGAAAAAGACATGGCAAGATACTTATGTTCAAAGAGCTATGTCAGCTGGTCTCTGAGAGAATGATGGTACTACAGGTACAAGGACTAAAACAAAGATCAAGTAAAAAAATCTCAGTATTTGTATTAAAAAGCTCATAAAACTCACAGTACAATCTGGTGGATATAGTTCAAATGATATCTTAAACACAGCAAAAACAAAGAAAGAATGGAATATTGTAAAGCCACACCCTTGTGATAATGTGAAATTAGCTTAAACAGCTCTCAACCAGTCTGGATGCTAACAAGTATCTTCCAACAGTGCACTGTCTTAAAAGGTTTTCACAGTAGCAATGTGAATTCCGTTTCGCAATGGAGACACCAGGGGAGATTTAACAACTCACCCAACCGTAGACTTGGCCTGGACAGTCAGACTGTCCAGTAAAATGGGATCACAGTTCAGATTGGAAGGGACTACCTGACCATCTTTATAATGGAAAGTTTTCCTTTGGATTCTGTTTCAGTTGCTCTTGTTTCAACCCACAGATGCTGACTCACTGTGAAGAGCCTGGCTCCATCTTCTTGACGGCTGCCCCACAAGCCCCCTAAAATCATCTGTTCCAGACCGAGCCAGCTCTGGTTCCTCACCCTCTCTCCACTGGGCAAGTGCTCCAGCCCTGACTGTATCAGTGGGTCTTTGCTGAACTCATGCCAGTTTCACAATCTCTTTTGGTATTGGCTCCATCTCACATAACTGAAGGATCTACATTTAAGTAAGCACTTCTTGCATCTCTGGTTTGCAGAAATAAATACACAGACTCAAAGGACCTGTCATACAGACCTATTATTGCACTGGCCAAACTGATTTCTGACAGTGCTTATTCTCCCTCTTTGAGGCAGAAACTCAGACCAAAGAGTCACATTTCCTCAGTCAAGTTAGACTGCAGAAGTTCAACCATAACATCAGCCTTTTTATTCATTTTGAACTTATTTTTCAAAAGATCTGTAAAAGAAATCAAAGAAGGGAAAATGAGTTCTAGGAAGTGGGTCACTACTTACAACGCTTGGCTCCGAGTAGCTATTTGCCGAGATCGACAAGAAAATTATACCAGTCAGCAAGTTTTTTGTTTACCGTTACTATCACTCTGTAGTCTTGCTATCTTCAGTGGTTTGATTTTCAAACAGCTCAGGAAGTTTCCTATTTTAACAGTAGCCTTCTGGGTTTGCCACTAACATCACAAAAAAGATCCGTTTGTACTAGGCTTCCCTTTTCTCCTCATTTTTGTTTCAACAAAGAGAAAGATGTTGAAGCGTGTCGCTACAGTATGATTTGACAAAGCACCTCCTAAGAGAAGCAAAGGGTTCCTCACATTTGCACTGGTAGGCATTGCACATATTGGAATTGACGCTGATTAGATTCAATAGAATGAACCAAAGCAAATATTTAATAGTGCAGCGTGAACAGTCAAAGCAAACAGCTTGTAAATAACTCATTGGCTGAAAATTCAAATTCATCCAAGTAACTTCAGCAAACATGAACCACTAACACACTGCCCAACAACCAGGAATGACTCCCAGCCATAAAAAAAAAGAGAAGAGCTAAATTAGCAAGAATACTATTTGCTCAGCCTTAGCCTTCACATTACGTTCTATGAGGCAAAACTGTTACACTTTGTTCCGCTCAAAGATTGCATAAAAACTCTCTACAAAAGTGTATTTATGCCTCCAACCCAGATCTTTTTTCCTTATTTCAGAGTCTCCACCTAATGGGAGAATTTTGTCACAATTTTCTAAATCAATGGCAATTATTACTCAAAGTTTTTACATCACTGTTGTTCATTTTCAGCATTTTTATATATTGCAGATTTTTCTAGATTTTGCCTGTAAGAACGTAAGTAAAACTCTCAAAAATACACTTTTGACTTACAAATCTTAGTCCTTTTTGTTAAAGAAATGGTCTGAGTCAATTTTCCACTTACCTTAAGTCAAAATTACAACATTATGTGAAGGCTTCTTGATGTTTGTGTCTTGAGAACATCCTTCCTTGATACACTGGTTTCATAGGTAGTTTGCCTTCACTAGAAAACAGCCCTCGTTCACTGTGTATTGCATCTTATCTTTGCAGAAAAGCTGTCTTTGAACTCAAGTACTCATACAAAGCAAGATTTAATGATATACAGCACTTGCATGCAACTTAATTACACTGGAGCCTAGAACACTTTTATGTGGTTCAATGATAAAGCCATAAATGAACACTTTGAGCAAAATCCCTAAGTGGTTAAACCACATTATAAGGTAGTGACATTTGGCTAAAGAATCAAAACCATACAAATAAATTTAGATATGTATGTTGGAGCAGCCTGTGCATGTGAAGGAAGATGAGTCACTTGATATTTTATGTTGGCCTTGTGACAGCTGAGCAATGTAATTATCTTCTTTTGCATTGTGCTAGTTTTATCTCATTGGTATTAGATTTTTAATTTATCCATATTCTAATTTCTGCAGGGGATGAAGTACTCGACTCAGGGAAGCAGGGCATTGCTATAACTTAGTTTGCTCAGGTTTCACTTAAGGACTATTTCACTACTTTTGAATAAAAATAAGGCCAAAGTGGGGGGACTCTTGTTATTATGCAACTAACTAATGATTAATAGTGTTAAAGAGCATTAATTTACCTTCACTTAAAACAGGGAAAGAAAAACAAACAAGAAATCCTTTCAATCAGACTAAAGAGTTTATTGAATCCAGACTATGTATAAAATGTTTTTAAGAAGGTACATAAAGCTAGAAATACATTTGGGGCTTTTTTTCCCCTCATTCCAACTAAAATAAAATAAAATAAAATAGTAAAAATTACTGTACTTCCAGTGATGACTCTGCTACTTGACTTATGAGGTATGTGTGAACACAGGGTAAACGGCAAAAGACATGCCAGGCTACCACAAAAACATGCAGAAAAAAGCACCATAGCAGAAAGCCTGGGTATAGCCTTAAATAATTAAATACTAATAAATATCCCTTCCTATTATCACATATATCCTAACTGGAATTAATGTGATATGAAAAACACTTCTTCCAGTATCAGCCTTTGACAAGTTCCCTGTAGAGTCAGTTAAGTTGGACAACTGTTAAGATACAATTTAGTTCAGAATTAGTTTAGAATCAGTTTTAGATATGCTTCTCTTTCTAGTAACTAGCTTGTAGACCAAGTCCTTCAACCAGCTTTCTCATCACAGATAGATCAAAAGAATAAAAAAGGAAAGTACTCCTGGCAAAGTAGCATACAAAAAAGGATGTCAGTCATATTTTGCACTAGTTTAGAATATGGTATTCAAACTAGTAATTTGAATGTCTACAATAGCAGATAGACATCTGCAATAGCAGGCACAGCAGAGAGACATCTACAATAGCAGGCATATAGATCGACACACTTACATGTGTACACTGAAATGAGATGGCTGTGACCTAGGATATGCCTCCATAAAGCAAGTATCTAAATTTGGTGAGAAATATCTCAACCTGAACTGACAAACATACAGTACACTAGTCAAGCTTTTACTTAAAATATTGCCCAGTGGTGTGAAAGGACTATCACCTCGCATCTGATTATCTAGGCTGACTCATCAGTCAGAGAAGAGCACTGACTTGATGGTAGTGCGTGTGCATAAAAAAAAGCAAGAAATATCCCAGCTTTCAGACCATCTCAGCATCACCTTGGTGTTGCTCGGGTTGCGTTCCAGCCTTGCCGTGCAGGAGGTGTGAGTGGATTTGCAGTGGAGGCTCTGCCAGCGCTCTGCTGGAACACGGCTCCTCCTGTGGTGCCACACGTGCTGTCACACAGCATGAGCTGAGGGAGGCACACATGCTGGCAGTCAAAAACACCAGACCAAACCCAGGTTTCATTAGTCATTGTGTAGCTCATTGACATTTCCAGCAATTCATGCAAGTTCTAAGGGAGAAAAAAGTATGTGGCCCATCAACTGTGGAATCCTCTGTCCCGCAGTACATGTTCTTACTAGCCCAGAATACTGCTGACTGAGTCATACAGAGACACTTATGAATACAAAAAACCCAGAACTTTTAAAGACAGCATGTCATTTTGATCTTAATATTAAACTCTGAATTTTTGTGGTGAAAACCAGTGCAGATCACCTTTTGATACAGAAGTATTCCAGTACTACACAATTTCCCCAGTCGGTACATTTTGCACACACAGCAACTTTCTTACATGATTGTGAATAGAAAGCAATCAATCAACACCACTACACAAGAGTAAAAAGATGAACGATCTTACACACAAAACCTATTAAAACTGAAAGCACTAGACTCTGTGTTCAAGGCATCCAGAAGTCGAAGTCAGAAGCATTACTAATGACAGGCAGATGTAATAAGATCTGTGTGGTGAAGCAATGTATCACTGTGGCCAGATTTAGAGCCAGATCATCACTTTAGAAATATCGATAGCTGGATAAGGTCCAAGTTACTTCCTCATCAAAGCAGTATGACTCCTGACTCCAGTGAAAATAATAACTTCAGTTTGTGGAGACAAAGTCTTGATCAATAATGAATCTTAACATGTCTACGAGATCTTCTGTCTTCTCAAATGTGAATTAGTACTGACACCTTCTTGGCACTCCACCAGCAGCTGCTGCTCACTGAAAGTTGAGTGGCAAGTGTGGGCTGGTGAAAGCTGAATAAAAATATGATATTTGAAGTACAGTTTACCAAGAAAACTATGACACAACTGTAAAATGCAGCTATGGGAAAACTAGAGTAATATTTGATTGTGATTATTACATTTGTGATACAATTCACACCCTGACACACCCATGGTTAGGGCCCTAAAAAATCACACAAGACCTTAGTCCTTCAAACCAACTCCCCAGGTTTTGGAGTCAAAGGACAATCATCAGACTTTTCAAGTTTCTTGGGGAGTTCCATATAGTCTGCTCCCCAAAGTTTTAACTGAAAATGCTGCCAGTTTTTGCTGTTTAACAGAACACCACAGAATAGCTATGGGCCACATATCAAAGCCATGCAACTCAGGAGTTAGGGATGAGCAGCTCTGGACCACGCACATTTCATTCCACCAGCTCAAATTTCTGATGATTTGTCTCTCAAAATAACCCAGTGTTCTCCAAGAAGGTCCCTGCAAACCTCTGGGAAAACAGGAATTGTTTTACTAAATTAGACCCCTGGCCCATTTAATCCTTTCTCTGCTAACACAAAAACTTAAGAAGCCTGGCATTCATGACCACCAGGATAGATTTCACTCTGATTTTCAGTGTAACTCAGAGGTTGACTTAAATGCTAAATTGCAGGCTTTGCTTTTCATTCTGCATTTTTATTATCATAAAACTGGATGTGAATTACAGCTTTAGAATCACTACATTCTTAAAATAGACTTCAAAACATATTCTGAAGGTCTCAATTCTATGGCTAACGTTCACATGAGGAAAGAGGACAATTTTAAATGATTGCCTGTCCAGGTTTCCTCTGTGATCAAGTTCTGTGCTATATCTACAAGCATGCTGGCACAAATAGACAATTCCCCATCCTCTGGGAAATCTATTTCACCGGTAGTAGGTCAGGGCTGAGCCCCAAAATAAACATCTTGTACATTTCTTGTAACTCTTGTATTCATTTACTAAGTGTTAAAGTAAATGTTAAAATCCAAAACATTCATTGCCACTATTCCGATAGAAATGTAAATATCTCAGGTATGTATTTGAACAGACATTCCTGTAGGACCAAGTGGAAATTCAACAAAGAGCACAAAAGCTTGCCCCAACACCCACTGATGTTGGCAGCTTAACCGTATGTGAAACTTCTGACTGAATCAGGACCTCTAACTGCTTCAAGTCATTTCTTCATCTGGACTTGCAGAGACGTCACTACGATTTCACTCACATGTCCTGTGCTGCACGGTCACATGGATAATGTTTCATACATACATAAATGATATATACAGACTCCAGAGGCCAGAAAAATGCATTTTACTCACAGTATTCAGAATCTTCCCTTGAGCACATATACATAGCTTAAATTCTAGAAACCCTGACTTTCTAGTATTTCTGCAGAAATTAAGCTTGTCTAATGTTTTCACAATGAAGAGCTGAAAATCAGGCTGCTGAACTCATGTTTATGTGCTTTAAGAAATGACCTGATTTTTAAAACATTGAGAGCCTCAGGTGACTTTGGTAGATTTAGGGATTTCTGTTAGAAAACAGAGCTGGAACAAATGCCTAATCTGCTTCCTTTGTGGTTGGTAGGAGTATTACTGTTGAGCTCAGTGGTGCTCAGCCGCTAACTTTTAGGCTTCTGTTTTTGAAAAACAGGTAGTCATAGGAACTGAATATCAAAGAAGACTCAAAGAACAGGACAGGGTTTTCAGAATACAACAACTGAAACACACTTCCTGAGTGTTTACTGTCAGTGCTTGCTTGAAAGAGTAACAGGTGTATGGGAAATAAGATATGAGAAAGATTCCTTCTTGTTTCAAATTTTAATCCTACCGTATTTCCTATGCCCCCTTGCCTGAGCCTTGAAAGAGGAGATATGTCATCTGTTTCAATCAAAAATGAATATACGTATACAAACACACACAATGGGGGCCATGTTATAGCTAGGGAGATCAAACAAAAGAAATCTGTGAAATACTAAACATGGAAAATGATGAAACAATAAAATACCTGTCCTTTCAGCGCTCTATTCTTCAATACCTGGGGAAATGTTTAACTATTACCATTTTATTTATAAATTTTCCTCAGAGCCTCACATTTTTGCGATCATCTAAGCTACAAAAAGTCTCTCATTTAAAGCATCAGACTGAAAGAGTCCAGTAAACTCAATTCTCCATATTTCTTTTTAATTTTCATTTATTGTGTATCAGTGAAACATTCTCAACTGTGTTTCTCTTCTAGGTACATTTTCTTTTAATGACTGAGTTTCTTCATATTGCAGCTGATGCACTTTTCAGTGTTTTAGCTATAATTACCAAATTCAAAACGAAAATGAAAACCACTTAATTATGTAATTGTCTTAGAGACAGCATGATAATTAAAGCCCTCAGAAAAGCAGCCCAGAGGCACTGGCTGCGCAGAAAGGTAAAGAAAATATAATACAAGCATCTCAGGAAAAGACTAAATAAAACATTGTAGGTAGAGAAATCATATACACATCCCTGAGCAGGTGCCCTTATGAACTGTATACTTCAATCAACATAAAATATCATATTTATGTAACAGTTCATGTGCAGCCAGACATGTCACTATAAACTGGCTATTTTTAAGTCATAAAAGAGATTGAAGCTATTAATGACATGACAAAAAACAGTGTTGAAGATGAAAATTAAAAATATAGGTGGCATTAATCTGTAAATAAAACAGTTAAAAGCTTACTAAGCAACGTATAAAAATAATAAAAGCCGAAGATACTTTTGCTGAAGGACTAGTAAAAGAAATTATCTCTAGTGTTGTGACAGATCTTCAAGTAATGGTATTGCAGGTGTGCAGACATCATATAAAAAGTCAGCATAAACCCCTTTAGACACACATCTCCAATCTATTTCACTTTCCTAAACCTTGGAAGTACCTACACCTGCACACAGCAAAAGCAAAACCAGCTGGACCTTCTTTACACAGCAAAAGGGCAAATCTAACGAAGTTTCACATTTGTGACTTGCAAGAGAAACCCTTCAGTTAAATTCAAGAGAAACACAAACATCTGCCCTGCTAAAAAGCCTTAACCCCTTCATTCTGGCTCCTGAGGTGATGACACAGGAGAGGATTAGGCTTTGATCAGATGGTGGAACGGGTTAAAAACCACGGTTTCTACTGCTGCTCAAAGATAGGAAGGGTGACTGCATGGACACTGGAGAAGTCCCATCAGCTGCAAGAGGTGGGGCAAGTCCTCAGAGACCACATGGAGAATGGTCCCTCTGTACACAACTTGCACCACCTCTGAATTTACAGCGCCAGAGTTATTACGCTATTCTCCTGAATGCCATCACCACACAGAAAATACCGCTACATTTGAAGATAACAGTATATGTGAACAATTATTTTATTTTTCTAAAAACCTCAAGCTGTCACACAAGAAATCAGCTTCCTTCTGTTCCCAGCAGTTAACACTAACTTCATGTGTTTTGGCACTTGGCAGTAGATAATTATTGGCTACACACTTTTGCCATGAAGTACTTTCCTTTTATAATTAAGAAATCTTTTGAATTCTGGACAGTTAACTCCTCTACTGTTAAAGACTGCAAGTAATTAGTATGTAAATTACAAGTTGACACCAACAGCTCATATGGACAAGATAATTTTCACGCACTGAAGGCTACCTGTGCTTAATGTAAACACCATAGAAAATAATAATTTTCAGCACTTTCAAAGCATTTAACTTAAAGTGGATCAAAATGCAGAACTGCTTGCTTCCTCCCATTGAGGCGAACCAAGACACAGGCTCAGTGAAAATCGCAAGATGCCAGTTTCTTCAGAAGTAAGCCTTCTTTCACTTCCCCTCCTTTCGAGTTCTTACCTTCACTACACTTGGACTCACACCTCTGCGATGCTCAATTTGTGTGGCACTCATGAGAAAGGAGGCCCTGGAAAAAGAGATATGAAAGAGTCACACCACTTTTCGAGACAGATCTTCTGACAGTTCCAGAGGTGTTATCCAGTGCGGGAATAAATTAGGACACAGCATCCTGCTAATCATCTCCCGTTTCTGCCTTCCAAGTCCCCCCCCCACCAACCTCCCGTGACTGTAAAGCACTATCAGACAGAAAAATTTTAAATATGCCCATATAACCGTATTTATATGAACACCTCTTTTCCAGTGAAACCAGTTTTTGATGCATTTATTTTACATCGAACATATATTTTATCTAATCAGACTTGAGGGCATTCTCCCAATTCTCCATTGCAGCTGTTTTAACATTGTTTCTTGGTAGTCCCTTGTAAAAAAAAAAAATTACATTCCTACTCCCATTTTGTTCTTTTCAGCTGCCCGTTGTTTCTGTGATTTACGGGTACTGCTTCACACACACAATCCTACGAAACGCCTCGAGAATCTGAAATAAAATACACGGAAACTGCTCGGTGACAAATCCCCGTGAAGAAGATAAAGTGACATTGGCCATTTTGAGACAGGAGTGGCGAAACAAACAGCAAAA
>NW_009700647.1:92851-154648 GCF_000703405.1 Apaloderma vittatum | reverse complement strand
CAGGTTGGATATTAGGAAGAATTTCTTTCCTAAGAGGATTGTTAGGCATTGGAACAGCCTGCCCAGGGAGGTGGTGGAGTCCCCATCCCTGGAGGTGTTTGACATGGGTGGATGTTGTGCTGAGGGACATGGTTTAGTGGAGTTGATAGGGCTGGGACAGAAGTTGGACTCGATGATCTTGAAGGTCTCTTCCAATCGAAAGTGTTCTATGGTTCCATATAAAAACACATAAAAGTGCACTAAAATGTGTACCTTGTAATTCCATGAACTAACAGGAATTTCTTACTAATATATTGTATGTTTTCATAAGTCATTGATGCTTTGTTGTTTCGGATTTGACTGGTTGTTTTTGAATTGTTTGGGGTATATAAGGTCTGGAAAAGGTGTTTAGAGCCTTGGCAACCATAGTGAATCACACGATTCAGGATTATGAAAGCCATTGGGACTTATTAAGATAAACTGTATAGCTGTACTTAAAGATAATACAGCTATAAACTACATACATAAAGATATGCAAGTATAAACTACATGCATATGCTTAAACTTTATACCTGGTGAAATACATGAAATAAGGATATTCTCTCCATCACTCCTTCTCTATTTTCTGTGAGTTGAAGGAGACTTCTTGATGTACCTAAACTAGCAAAAGTGTTAAAAAATGGAATTAAAATTGAGAAAATGAAGAATATATATTTCTTGTTATACCTTTATTAGAGATAAAAGCAGATATAGCAAGTTTGCTCACACAAATCCACAACATTATTTACAGGAATGAAGATGTAAATATATTATTGGCTTCAGAGGATAGCTGTAGGGAGACACTTAGGTGTTATGCTATAGACATAGGAGAAGCTCATGAGGAGAAAGAAGAACCTCTCCAATAATGTATGTGACAAAACCTACTGAAGGAGTATAAAGTATGAGTTTCTTGAAGGCTGTAATTTACAAAACTCCTAACAAATTACATAAGTACTTTAGTCTACTGCAGTTTACAAATGAATGCTTTGAAAGATACAAAAGTGTTCAGCTTTCAAATCTGTTTTATGTCAAAAAGTGACAAGACTGTACAGGTTTTGCCCATAGAATAGCACAAGTCTCTGTAAATATTTTACCTTTGAGAAGAACTCAGTTCATTTTTGTGAACATTAACTACAGACACGAGGCCAAGTGCTTTTCCAAGTTCTTTTAGAATTTCACCATAGATAGGTTGGTAGCAGTCTCTTGTGCTTTCAGGAATGCTGAGAAATAAGATTTTTCTTTTCATATGATCTAATAAAAAAAAAAAAGGAGAAAGAAACTTGTATTTTCACATCATCTAAAAAAAAAAACCAAACAAGATTCCTTCTGGTTTTTTTTGTTTTTTTTTGTTTTTTTTTTACTGTGGTCAAAGATGCTTTTCACTTAAATAGTGATGTAGCTTACAGTAAAAAAATTAAAAATTTCTGAACTCGGACAGTAACGTTACAGAGTTCTCATCTTCCCTTTTTCCACCTTCCAGTTTCTTTGCTAACAAACCTAATATACATGTGAATATTGGGGTCTCTATGTCTGGGATAGATTTAAAGTTTCCAGCAACCACTAGTGATGCTCTTTGCTTTAAAGTATTTCAGCAGAAAATGTTGATGCAAAGCGGCATCCGTAATTGCCATGTAAAAGATACTACTGTATTTACTCATCTTGCTGTATCTATCTTCCTCTGCCTCCTGTTTTTTAAACACCAAAGGCAACAGTTGTCTCTCAAAGTTCCTTGTAGTTGCCATCAAAATAAGGTTGCACTGAGGGATATGACAAATTTGATTTAATTGAAAAACACAAACCAAATTAATTTTAGGTTCTAACTCAGGGAATTTTGTTGGAATATTTAGATTTGATGATTTGTTTTTTTAAGTTGAACATTGGAATAGTCCACAACTTGCACTGGTTTTATAACTGAGACTTACTTATCATAGGCTTCCAAATAAAAAGATTGTTCATTCATAGGTCTCCTAGCAGTGGTTCAGTGTCAGAGTCCGTTTATGTTATGCAATAGCCCTTCTAACATGCTGCTCTTACAGAGTTCTGACCATAAAGGACGAGAGATTTCAATTTTGCATTTTGGATACTTTCCATATTTTTTTTATTTACAGTCAAGAGGATAGTTTGATTTCTACATAAGAACTGTTTTCTGTCTGAGGTCACTCCAAACCTATTCCCTGAAAAGGCTCTGAATTGATTCATACAATTTATTTTCAGATAAATTCTCCTTAATTCTGAAATTGATTTGCTTATCCAATTCTGCGATGGGTTGGATCTTCAAGAATAGGGGTGCTTTCTTAAATAAGTTTGTTATAATGAGCTCTGACTTTGTTGGAGCATAAAAACAGTCAGGATCCCTCAACACTATGCTGATCTTTTTGAGACATATTGTAAAGCTGAGCTGCCTGGTCACTTTTGGGCACGGAATCCTTCTGTGAGATACTAATTAATATTTCTGTGAACTAAAATACAAGGAGTGCAAAACCCCAAAAATACACATTTTTCCTTCATGCCAACAAGAATGAGGAATATCCACAGAGGTCTGTGATGTTTATTGATTTTAGTGAGAAGGAAATCAAGAGTGCAGAACTGAGAAGTAACTTCACTTCAGATTTTAAGGAGATACACACTCATTAAGTACAGGATTGTGTGCTGACTTGAAGGAGTAATTTCCTTATGCTTGTTTCATCTTTTCCACCTGTGTCTGTCTGGGGGGCGATCAAAACAAACAACAAAAACCCCAGGACTTCTGCTTGTGTGGGTCTGGTGGAGACCTTCAGTTTGTGCAGAGGCTAAATGACTTTGCAATTCCCTCCTTCTGCAGCCACATCAGTAGGTCATGAAATGAGCTCCCTGGACATCTTCTTGAATGGCAGGCAAATCTGTATGTTGGATTATGCATTATGCAGTCTGAGTATCTTGAAAATGGGGTACTGTAAGTGATGGCTTCCATTAAGAGTCTACAGATTTTGCGTTTCCTCTACTATACTTGTATGTTATATGGAGTTGAATTGCCTTGACTAAATGAGACATAACCATACCTGAACAATTCCCTGTGTGGGGGACAGTAGTGCTTTGCCCCAAAGCTATTTGTTCCTGACACTTAGTATTTTTTCCTCCAGAGAGAAGCCTTGAGTGAAAGTTACTGTCATTTTCATTTTGTTTTGAATTAAGATGAATTATAGCTGTATTCACACTTCCATGTAATAGTGACTATTTTCATGTGTTAGTGCAGAAGAAAGATTTATTTATTTTGTGGGATTTGTTTTTATCTTCTCTGAATTGTATTGATTTTCATTAGAAATATTTCTAAAAATATATGAAGTTTTAGTGTGGGTCACTTCTATTCTAAATCACCACTACCTACATGTACTTCATGTTATTTTGTTAACCTGGTACTGTGACACTGGAAGATTCTGTCTTCTCTCCCTTCTTCTCTCTCTCCTTCTTCTCTCTTCTCTCTCTTCTCCTCCTTCTTCTTCTCTCCCTCCTTCTTCTTCTCTCCCTCCTTCTTCTTCTCTCCCTCCTTCTTCTTCTCTCCCTCCTTCTTCTTCTCTCCCTCCTTCTTCTTCTCTCCCTCCTTCTTCTTCTCTCCCTCCTTCTTCTTCTCTCCCTCCTTCTTCTTCTCTCCCTCCTTCTTCTTCTCTCCCTCCTTCTTCTTCTCTCCCTCCTTCTTCTTCTCTCCCTCCTTCTTCTTCTCTCCCTCCTTCTTCTTCTCTCCCTCCTTCTTCTTCTCTCCCTCCTTCTTCTTCTCTCCCTCCTTCTTCTTCTCTCCCTCCTTCTTCTTCTCTCCCTCCTTCTTCTTCTCTCCCTCCTTCTTCTTCTCTCCCTCCTTCTTCTTCTCTCCCTCCTTCTTCTTCTCTCCCTCCTTCTTCTTCTCTCCCTCCTTCTTCTTCTCTCCCTCCTTCTTCTTCTCTCCCTCCTTCTTCTTCTCTCCCTCCTTCTTCTTCTCTCCCTCCTTCTTCTTCTCTCCCTCCTTCTTCTTCTCTCCCTCCTTCTTCTCTCTTCACAAAAGTATATTTTCTAGAATCAACTTCCCAAACATATTAGTTGTACTTTTATGATACAACTTAGCATTTTGAGAACACTTCAGTTGCTCTGCAGTATCAGAGAGCATCCAATTAAATTAAGTTGGCAACAAGAAATATGTTGTGCTCCTGCAAAAGGAAACACTCACAACTTACAGAGAAATCTTAATGTCAATGATCACTTTGCTTACGTATTTATCCTAATTATAAAACATTTTATTTTTTAAGTGAATCTTACATAATATTCAAGGTGTATGGAAAGCTTCTCTTCAATGTGCTTCTTAAATGATAGCATGCAAAAACCTAAGATTCTACTTAGGGAATTTTAGAATGTTTAAAGATATGTATTTTGAATTTCCTTGTGTCTCCATTAAATATTTGACCTTAATATATAATAAGTCATATTCCTTTACTGTGGGGATGTATGTCTTAACTACTGGGTGCAATTTGTAATGTTTTGTCTTTATTGTTCTCTCTGTTTCTACTGTGGTTTTACAAGGAGACCAAAGAGTAGGATACCAGTGAAGGAAAGATTTAGTGTGTTCACTTAAACAAGCTGTGATAATTGACAAGGTGGATAAGCTAGTAGATAGAATTACAGAAAAATATGGACACAATGAACTATGTGGGCAAACTGCATTTAAGAGAAAAGCAGAATGATAAAAACAGAAAGCAATTGTCTGGTTTTTACTTTCCTAACTAGAAAATTTTAATTTTAAATGTAAAATATAAGCCACTATTTACTAAATGATGTTCCATATCACTAGAATTATGTTCTATTCTTTAGAATCTCTATTAAGAGTATCCCTTTCTTAATTTTGCTGTGCTGTGCAAGTTTCAGATTACATTTACTGAATTCCCACAAGAAAGCACTGATTCTGAAGTTCAAAAGATCACACCAGCCTGAATCATTTGGTCTATTAATATGAAAGCCTGGATAATTACATAGCTCAAAGCAGTATGTCGTGAAAAAAGTTAGTAACAAAATTCTGCTGTAATCCACAAAGTTTGCAGTAAGTAGTTAATGAAAGTAAAGCTTTTTTAGAACAAAGGCATATTTCACTTAAAGAAGGACTTTCATCCTAATAACAGCTGTTTGAAAGTGAGCCCTATAAAGGTATAACCTCTGGATCACAGAAGGAAATATTAGGGATGCCCGTACATTTCAGGGGATCAGAAATTTAAGAGACAAGTCAAAGGTTTTAAAGATCTAGAATGTGTAATGTTTTTTCTTCAGAAGCCCTCCTGGAGGGAAGGTTTATCACTGTCTAGACCGGTCTGATATTGGATCCTTTCTGACCTCTCTAGTCCCAGGGTCCCAAAAGGGTATTAGAAAATAATACATCCATACAAACACTACAGATTTTTGTTTCACCAGATTCTAATGTAGTCTTCTCCATATGGAGGTCACAATCACAATTGTAACAGATTTTAAACTCATTTCTCATGAAATAGGAACCAGCTAAGTTGGAAAATAGATGGCTTAAAAGCTTATTCCCAGCATACCTTCTTCACTGCAATGCTGGTCTAAAACCTGCATCTGTTGCCAAACCATTAAGTTCCACAAGAGGTGACAAAGGAACTTACTGAATGCTGTGGGAATTGGACTGGAGTCTTTGGTTTAAACTGGGACCCAAACCCTCAGACATTTGTCAGCTTTTTCTCCAGTGATAACCATTTTAACCATTTTTTCCAAAGCCTACAGTATCACCTGTGTATTCATGTGTATACTAATATGTGTTCTTTACATTTTCTATGTATGAAGTACAAATTCTGCTGCTTTCCTGAATTATTGTTTTTTGCATTCTTTCAAGGTGCTTTTTTAAGGGTAGAATACACAATATAGGTGGTGGAAGACTCAAATGTGTGTGAGTCTCTATTTCTGTTTTAAATAAGTATTGTATTTGCATTCATCAGTAATAATTTTTAAAGTGTTTTCTGACCTTAAATCCTTTTTAAAGTTTGATATATGTTCAATTTCTAGGCTTGTTAATCTTGAATCTTTTAGCTTTCGCTCTTCAAGAATTACTTAGAGGTGAATTTTACTGTATTTATATATATATATATATTTATATATAAATATATATGTATAAAATAAACAAGTAAAAATGCAAAATTTGTACTCATAGAATCAGTATTTATAGCCATTAGATATTCAAATAACCATATTAATAAATTGGAAAAAATAGAATGCAGAAGCTGGTTTTATTTCAGTAAACCCACACAAACCCCTTGTATTGTATGATATTATTGTATGGTATTATTCACGTTAATGGGGTTAAGTTTTTATGTTCATTTCACTTCAGTCATAGTCACTTCAGTCTGGCGGACTTCTAGTGTTTCAGTTTAGTTATTTTTGTTGTCCCAATTACTCATGTATCACAATAATCAGATATTCCACTGTGATATACACCTACATACTTCTGAACTGGCAACTTTCTGAGGTGAATACAGTGCAGCAGAATGCCACATGATAACCCCACCTGAATGCTCAGTCCTGGTGGATTTTTGTGGTACCTTACCTGCTACACTGGCCATATTGGTGGAGCTGGGATTTAAGGACTGATGTCTGTAATAGTTTAACACAACTTGTCTGGAAAATGTGGAAGAGCAGGCAGGATGTCAGATGCATGGGAAGGAAAAAAAAATCCAAGATAACACCTTTTATTGAATAAAATCTTTTCAATTGTAGAGAAGGAAATTTTGAAGAAATCTTTACGGACTGAGGAATTTTGTGATTAACCTCAGTGGAACAAGTCTAGCATATTCAAATACTAGTATTATCCGTAATTTTGTGTTTGTCAATTGAAATAGTGAGCTGTACATGCTTTTATATAGCAGTAAGCTTTTGAACAGATTGAAGACCAACAAGGTCATAAATAAGTTCATTTTCTAACTCTATTATTCACTTTTAACTCTGATTTCTCTAAATGAGATATTTTTTAACTGTTTTTCTATGTTTTATGCCAGGGAAAAAAAAGTCAGCTGTGTAGGCAGAGAGCCAATAAACAGCCTGTTACATCTTTGCGTGTTCCAGTGTGTAAAGAATACCATGAGGCAACACTTTAGGTTTTAAAGACACAATGTTTTGAACGCAAAGAAAAAATCAACAAAATGTGAAAGAACATTGGCAGGGAGCACCCAAGACACAGTTAATTACCTGGTGATATTTAGCACCGTGATTTTTCTGTGGCCTGTGCATTTGGTTAAGCAGTGACGCAGAATCCCTCTACCCGTTCCAGTGCAGTGTGTACTGGCTGTTGCGAGCATGAACGGTAATTAACCCGGCGTGTCTCTGAAAGTGGATCAGTTGGCACACAGTCCAAAATCACTGTGTAGAAGAAGGAAAACGAGAAAGTTAAGACTTGTGAGCTGGAGTAAAAAACACCCTTTTTGAAAAGGATTGTAAATGTCAAAAAAATACCAGGGGTGGAGGGGAGCCTGAGAATTCTTAGTATAATTTCAAATGCTCTATCTTTTTAATTAGCTGTCCTGGTAATACTACCTACGTGCACAAGGATTTCTGAAGCCCAGAGGAAAGCATTGAGAGCCATGCAGCACAGAAAAGAACCTTCTCCAAAGGGAGCTGAGTGAGAAAGGTAAGTGTACTGAAATAAATCAGCAAAGTTCAGGAGGGGTTTTGAGTTCGTTGATGTCTGTGTAATCTTAATCCAGCCCCTGAGTGCCTCCACCCCGCAGCCTCGGTGAAGCAGAGCTCTGCCTGCAAGAGCACAGGGGAAGCGGCAGGACTGAATGTCTGTGTGAGTAGCAAGGGGATGGTCCTGTGCTGGGTCTCGGCGCACTAGGACTGAGTGGTCCCTCATGAGCACTAGGAGTTCACGATCAGTGTTAAAACAGTATATGCTTGCTTGCCTGCAATCTAAAGCAAACTTTTCTATAACTATGAAACTGTTCTTCTATTTTTATAATAAAAAGCACCCCTCTGAAGCACTCCTTGTTGGCATTTCCCGGAAAAGGTTCTTTTCTCCCCTGAAGCATTTTTCCTTACCAAATTTTGAAGTTCTGTCATGAAGTGTGTAAGCCTGAATTTTGAGTGAAAGCGCAAAGGAATTTAAATAATGATTCCATTCTTTTTTTTTTTTTTCCTTCACATGATATTACATTTGATTTTGAGCTAAATAAAAGTGTTTGAAAGACCGTATCCATCAAATATAATTTACTGCAATTACGGCAGTATTAGTCCTGTGGAAAGGGCAGTCACTAGAGGAACAACGAGGTACCATGAAAATCGAAGCTATTCTCCAAATTGTTACACAGTTGTATTAAAAGGAGGAAACTGTAAAAAGCAAAGTGGGAGCTGATCTTCCTGTGCTTGAAAATGCAGCTTGCTCTTATGTTGGCAAGTGTAACTAGGCACTAGGCTGAGATACATGCCGTCAGCTTGGCTTGTTAGAGCTACATGTCATAGGTCTTAATAGACATTTCACAAGTTTTCAAATATTCTTTAGTCATTTTTTAATGAAAAAAACTTACTCTCCATTTTTTCACACAGACTTCATCCCATTTTTTTTGTAGTGCCAAATTTATTTATTTTTATTTTTAGTAAAGGTGTGTTTAGTTGTTGGTAAGTGTCAATTGTCAACCATCTCTTCAGAGGACCTGTGTGCATTTCTCCTATGTGTACATGTGATTAACAACTTGATTTTGCTGAAAATTATTCTCAGCTTTGTAAAATCATAGAATATGCAAGATATGAACAATCAGAAGCTTTCCTCTCAAGTGGGAAAGCTTTTGAGAAAGGGTTGAATAATGCCTTTCATTTTCCCTATGTTCGCTGCCGCTCATTCCACACCCCACACATACTTCACGTGACACCTTATCTATAAATAATGGGTTGCTATTGTGATTTCTCCTAATGCTGTCCTCACAGATGCAAAACTGTGCCAAGATTTAAATAATTCTCACTTCCTGGAAGTGATTAACATAAGTCAACTGATTTGCTTCCATCTGTCAGGTGGCAAAAGATTAACCAACAGTGCTAAAGCATATAATTTGTGGTGGTTCACTGTCATGAGAGACAAACAAGTCTCCTAATTGGAAATTGACAGCTCTGGCACTCATTTGAGCTCAGCTTTTGCTTGCATTAGCTCTTGAGTCACTCTGCTCAATCTATAGCTAGTCATTAAAAAGCCATGAAAGTTCTCTCCACAGGTACGTAAAGCCAGATCCTTGCCTGTGGCAGACTTAATTAAGGTAACAGCTGGATGTTCAATCTTCACATAAAAAGAGGAAAAGGCAAGTGATGTTTATGCTTCTCAAAGTGCCATGAAAGGAAAGGACTGCGTGAGCAGGGAATGATCTTGTCATGATGGTATTATCATATAAATAGTAAAAAAGAAAACGTGAATGTTAGAGTGGGGTAAAAAAAAGGCTCATTCGTGTCAGACATCAACTCAAACAATGACTAAACTATAACAACATGTAAACTGATCACACTATGTGGACAAATGGCTTAATTTCAAAACTAAACATCTGCAGGCTTGAAATGTTAGGATGTGGTTCTGAATGTAAATGAGCTACATGTATTTTCATTCTAAGAAATACTTATTTATGGAGATTTTTCTCTGCAAACAGAAGCACAAAATCTGAAGTTATGGCTTGTGACAGACCCACTGGCATATCCTGCCATTTTTTAACATAGTATCTTTAGAAGACTATTTGCATATGCAATCAGGACATGTTCCTTGAAGTGAAGAAGGAGAAAGGTATAGACAATTTCTGCTGATACTGTATTTATTAGGTCTTGTACGGTGACTGGTTATCATTATTTTTCTGTTCAAGTGGCCTTAAAACTGTACTGTTGGAGCTTATATAGGATTGTCCACACCATGGAGGTTGGTCTTGCAATGATGTCTCCTAAATCTTTCCATTAAATGGTCAAGTTTTGTTTCTGAAGTGATGGGATAGTTGTTTAGTTCTACTTGCGGTTGAAGAAACCTGTGTTTCCACTGTCTTGAAGCTTCTTTTTTATTGTCAGCTTAACCAGAAGACTGGAAGAGAGAACAGAAGGTTATGTACTTATTCTTCATTTACATTGCTGATTTTCAGTTGCATCTAGAATAGTGTATTGAATTCTAGTAATCTTGTTATCAGTATTTTCTTTAACAAATTGTCGGGAGTCAGAACAAGGCAAAAAAGTTTTTAATGAAGCTATAAACTGGTAAATTGCTTCACTTATTTAGCTACCTAAACATAGTAGCAAAGGTGAAAAAGAAACTACTAAATTCTAGACAGTGGTGTAAGTTGTCAGTTTAGGGTGATTTATGCCGAAGCAGTGTTGTGTAGCTGGATCACTGGTAGATTCCCATAAAGACTCATCTTTCAGGGCTGCCAGTCACAGTAGGCTAAAAAATAATGACACCTTTAAAAACCCCAATATTTAAAAAGCAATAAATGCGGGTTCCTTGTGTTACAATAGCTAAGTCTCCAGTGTAACTTCAGCAAAGTTAATAAAGCTTCGGTAAAGATAAAGCTGTCCTAATCTCTGTCAGTTTTAAATATACATTTTTATTTAAATTCATGTCATTAGCTTCTCTCCAATCTTTGCTTGGATTTTACATGTTGTAATCTTTTATTGCATCCCTCACAGTGCCATAAAGGGACTTCTTTTTTTCATTCTTATTAGGCTTACTTATTCAGGATTCTTAGAGCAGCTTTTCTGCTGGCAGAAAAACAGTGAGAAATCTGTGAAGAAATATACAGGGAAGGTATGGGAGTGAGGTAAATGAAGTGTGTTAGGTTCTAGAGCAAACCATCAGTAAAGCGACAGGTGCTGTAAAGGATATTGCTTAAATTACTGACCGAGAAAAATAACAAGAAGGAAGCATTGAAATTCTGACAGAAGACTTTATTGTTGGGAGTATAGGGCTTGGAAGAAGCGCTATTCTGAGTCCCTCAGAAAACTGTTGATTCAGAGAGAGGGCTATAGAACAGCAAGACCAAAATATCTCAGTTTTGGTTGACTGGAATTACACAGCTGGAACTTTTACTTTCTCCTTTCTTATTTCTCGTGCTAATATATAGTCAGAACTGCAAGGAATGAAAACGTGAAATCTCTGCCAATTTAGTACTCCCCACACGTATTTTCATGAAGATTTTGAAAAAAAAAAAATTAATGTCGCTGAGATATTTGCTTTTAGGGACAAACTTCTGAGAGACCTGAATGAGCTGAGAGGTGTGACAAACAGCTTGCACTATTCTGGAAGAGCTGCAGACCAGGTGGGTTATCCTGAAGTGGTGCTAGACATCTGTATTCAGGGAACTGAATTTCACACAATCTTTCTATTTTTGTTTAAAAAGAAAAAAAAAAAAAAGATGCTGCTTCTTGAAATATATGAGATCTTTTCAGTCCAATGTGAAAATTTTCAATTACTTTAGGGTGTCTAAAAGGGCATTTCGGTACAAATGTTGAGGTAACTGAATCCCACCAGTGATACCTAGAAATAGAATGTTACTTTCAGTAGGTATGGAAAATGCTTTTAATGGGTGACTGTTTTGGATTTTTTAGTCGTTGGCTTAGGTTTTTGTTTGTGTTAGGTTTTACTGTTCTTATTTTTAAAATCTCATGCAAGTAGCTATAATAGGTAATATTAATAGCGTACTCCTGTTTGTCAGGCTCTTGCCTCAAACTGCACGGTATCTGAAGCCACAGAAGGAGGAGAAAGAAAGTTTACATAAGTCGGTGATGGAACTTAGATGTTGGCTCTTACCTTGAAACATGAATGACATCTAATGCATTTTTGTAGTAAATTTTATTACCAGTTGAAATTACCTTTAATTTGCATGAGCAACAGGCTCTTCAGAAGACCAATAAATCCACAAAATGGTTTCGCTTTGCAAGGACTATAAAGACTGTCATTACCAAAGCAGTTGTTGAAAAATCTTATGCATGACCTTCTTTATTAAAGGAAAATTTGTTTGTTTCCTTTAGTTACTAAGGCTATAGTTCATTTTTATTAAAGCATGTCATACAGCAAATGAGTGCTGCTCTGGGAACAGAGAGAGTCTTGGGGAAGGAAGACAAACTACTTCAAAAGAAACACACCTTTTTCTTGTTCTGATTCTAGGAGAAGTATCTAACATATTTGATGTATCTTTGACTGAAACTTATTCATTGTACCAGTAACAGCTTTAGAATATATTAAGTATCTGGAACTCTGGGGTAAAATTCCTTAAATTCTATTTGCAATATAGATTTGATTTCAAATATTTAATATTATGTGGAACAGCAGATGGTTGATAGAAACTGTTGTTGGGATATTTATTTTAGAACATACAGAAATTTCCTCTTATTTCTTTAAACCAGTGTTGCCTGATCTAGTTGAGAGCTGTCCCTGCCCACGACAGGGAGGTTGGATTAAATGATCTCTAAGGTCCCTTCCAGCCTAGGCCATTCTATGATTCTATGGTATCAGGGTTTCTATGATTCTATCCTATGAACAATTTCAGGTTATATTTTTTATTTTGTTGTTTGGTTTTTTCCAGTATATGCTGCATTTACATACAAGCAATTGGAAAAATAAATTATAAAGAAAGAGGCCATATTTGTGTGTGTGTATGTGTAATTGTGTCTTTAGCTGCAGCCTACTCAAGAAGCTTAAAATGAGAGTATTACCAGTCTTGCAGATCCCTTACTAATGTATGAGTTTTTTCATTAAACAGGATAACATGAATATAACATGAGACAATCTTGTTTCTCATTATGTTAGTTGGAATTGTTAAAGTTTCAACATTGTATCTAGCTTCATCCATGTTAAATGAAGGCTAGAAACCATTCAGCTACCCAACTCTCTAGTGATTCAATCATCTCACTTACTAAATGTGTTTTCTCCTGATCTTTTTAAAGATTTCTAAATTATAGAGTCATTTGCATTACTTCATGTGAGTAGGTAGTTTTTTAGATGTCCAGGGTCAATAGTTGCATGTATTTTGTATTTATGAAGACAGTGATCAAAATAAATCAATGATTGATTCTGGTGAGTAAAAGCACAGTGGGGGAATAAGCTTTCATTAGCATAAGATAATGATATTTTCTGTGCTCAATATTGCTTTTTGTCTATAATGAAGACATGATCAAAATGTTGCATTGTCAGTGTTAAGAAAAAATTGAAGCTTGAAAAAATACGTAAATTACAATTAGTTATATTGATGATGGATAAAGCTAAAAGAATTGAAAGCTCTGTTTTAACAAAAAAACCAGATACCTATTCGCATTTTGACATTGTGTTTTCTTATCTAATCTTATGCTCTGAGCATAGCACTGAAAAAATAAAATGAAAACAGTGATTTTGGTTTGCACTGGTAGAAAGGGAGGACAAAACCGATGCAGGTAGATGGTAGCAAGAGTAAAAAACAACGTTAAATAGCTTGGAACCTACTGCCTTGACACTTACACTACAACATTGTGTTTGACACCTGAAATGATCGCCAGGCACCACAAATGACTGCCAAACACTCGTCCATCTGCTCTGTATGACCAGGGAATACTGCTGAGCAGGTCCTGGGGAGTTGCAATTTACTTGTTCCTAAAGGCTGATGAAGATGAGTTTTGTCACAGGTTCTCAGGGTCATTACCTGACATTAGGATTTTCAGGGGCATGAAAAGACTCTGCTGACTTTGTTTAGAGCTCTTTTTGACAAGATTTAATGAGTATTCTGACAGCATGATGCATGTCACATCCTTCTGTTGTGTTGAATGTCACAGATTTCTTTGGTTCCAGGTTGTGGCGTGTTTATTAGTAATGATGTGTTATGTGCAAAGCTAATCACAGTCAGGGCAGAGAGGGAAAAATTAGTAAATGCAGTATGACTTGTATGAGATTTTAGAAAAAACTCTGGAATGGAAAGTTGGGATTTGTAATACAAAATACATCACATCTTGATAAAAACTGAGAGTAGATTTACTATTTAAAAATTTTCAATTTTTTCATTTTTTTTACTATTTAAAAATTTTCAGCAAAATATGCAGTGATAAATTTTGTCCATGGAAGCAGTTTTTTTCTGGGTGCTTTGCAGTTGTACAAGTTTTAGTACTAGTTCTTCCCCTTCCTTCCAGATAACTACCTTTTTCCTGAATTTCAGGTGACAAATTCAGTGTCTAATGCCCCACAGTCTAATGCTGATTAATTATCGTTCAGATAATTTGCTTTGCATGTGATAGGTCGCCAGCTTTTCAGAAAATATCCAGGAATCTTCATATACCCGTGAGTTAATCAGATATTAAGAAGTAAAGCAACTTTCTGTTATTTATAGACCTAATCCCAGTGGAACAGTAGAATGACTTTCATAAATTTTAATATACCTGAAAGAGAACAATGGAAGATGAGGGGCAGCTGGATGGAAGGCTACCTTCAGTTATTTCCAGAAAACTTTGAGCAATATCGAGTGAAGTTGCATGTGTGAACAAAGACAATAGTCTTTCTCATGACTTAATTTCTTTAATGACATTTATTTTAAATTTCATCTACCAAGTGATCAGTTAACTGGGATGGGCAGTAAAGCTGAACTACAGGAGATATACTTAATTCTTATAATTTGCTTTTACAATAAAGTAACCCAAAGTAAACAAGTGTAGCCATTACTTAATTTGATTTAAAGAGATGAATGAGTAATATAGTACTTATTAGTAATATACATGCAATATTAATACAGCATATATAATGAGCTTACATATAATAATATGTACCACATTAATAAACTTGATAGGAGTTGAAAACTAGGAAATGCAACTCTAATGTAAAATACTGGATTTAAAGACTCCTTGAATTAAAAGGCTTTTGGATAGAAAGACAAGTGAAAATAAGAATATTTTTTGCAGTCTTTACCCCGTGCTCTTATGAACAGTGATTTGATTTTAATAGTGATTGATCAGTAATTATTCTAATCTTTGATCAAAAATGGTGATTCATAAAGAAGAGATAAATAGAAGATACAAAATTAGGGCAGTTCATGGCTTGGTTTTTTTCATGAAAGCTACCATGGTTATTACTCATCCTACCAAGTTTCCTGTGCTTGTCTCTAACCTTCTTAACAGACATGATTGTTTTGGGAGTGTTCTTATTGCCAAGGGATGAATTTCTGTTTCATTCTCACCGGGTATCTTTGCCTGTAAGGATTTCTGGAGAAAGGAGAGAGGAGGGGAAAGCATTTTCCACGCAACTTGCTAACACAACAGGATTGCAAGGTGGCCAGATCCCGAGATGAGCGGCATTTCCTCCGTGCAGGGGTTAAGAGTAGCACAACTGAGTCAGCAAGAGTTTACTGTGACAGAGCATGTTTAGCTTGGGGAAGGGAGAATCAATCATTGATTTGATTGAGACTGTGCAAATATGTTAATGGGTATTAAACATGGGTTTATTCAGCTGTACAGTGTCTGGGGGTCTAGCAACAGTAGACATTTTCAAAGGGACACAACTGCTGGACCAGTAATGCATTTAATTGTGCTCCAGTTTCCCTTTTCCTTTCTCCCTCACTCCTTTTCTCTTGCTCTTAAAGAGCAAGTTTGACAAGCTGCTTTTTGATTTTTTTGTTTTTTGTTATGTGAATCCTTGTGACATCACTGCCTGATCCTAAGCATTTTGGAGCTTCCTTCTGGCCAATATCTTTTGCTGAAATACTACAGAAAAATATAGGGAGAGTATTTGGTTATAGTTTTCCCTACAAGTCTTAACAGTTGTTGCTGACATTTCTTGCTGACTTTTCAGTACCGTTTGTTTTCGAGCCAGATGTCAATTTCTGCCTCTGAATATTCTCTAGCCTTGCACTTGCTGCTGTGACATTGTGCTTTTTCCACCATTCAGATTATTACCCTAGGAAAGATAATATGTATGGCTGAATGGAGGCCTGATATTTGAATTATTTCAAAAGCATAATGGATCTCTTCTGTCCTGATTACTGAATTTCTTAGTGGATTGGATGACTTGGAAAACAGTCTCTTTGGAGACCTTTCTGTGCCCCCTATTTTCTGCTTTCCCTCTCAAGGCATTAAACATACAGCTTAATACATCCTAATTCTACGCAAATAGCTTAGATGTGATGTCTCCTTGGAAGGAATTTGTTCATAGTCACTGAAAATTAACACTGAATTCAAATTTATGCCTAGTTGTCTAAGGTTCTTAGCTCAAAACATCAGATTTTATCTGCTTAAAACATAGTAGCTTTAGCAGTTAAGAAAATACTACTTTATAAACACTGAACCATGATTAATGTCAAAACTGTTCCCAAATTTTTGAATATTGAGCTGTTTTAATGAAAGTAAAATATGGTACACCTTCAAATGTTATACCTGCCATGTATTGCAAAAACATGTTGTACGATTCCACTCAGTCAGGGGCAGCGGGATGGAAATGGTGATAACAATGTTTAATGGTCAAACTGAGAATTACATAGCTTATCAACCGAAGAATGTCAGCTAACGCTCATTTTTTTTTTACGGTAGTGTTCTGCTCCTTACAAGTAGTACACAGCACACTGCTGAAGAACAGCACTGACAAGCTAAGGCTTGGAGCATTTGTCATGATGCAACAGAAATAAATCATTTAGGTAGGTTTTGGTTTCTGCCTACTTTAAAATACTTTCTTTTTTTTTTTCTTTTTACTGTAATTGCTTTAGGATTTTGACCTACTGCAACAATCTTGGAAGGGAAGTGCAACAGTCAGCAGGGAATGGTTACCCTGGTTTGATCTGCAACTATTGCTCTGACTTAATCTTCTTCTGTGTATGGGCCATAGGCTTCAGTAGTAATGATATAGGACTTGTGTATTGTGCTGTGTCATAACTGGCAATAGGAAATTATTCTCTCACCTATTGTGAATGTATTATTAGGAGGAAAATATTTTCTGTTGTCTGTGAATATTGTCACTTTTCCCTCAGATCTCCATCAACTTTCAGCAAATATTCATAAGGAATGGAACTCAAAAATATTTATCATGACACAGGACAAGCTGTGTGCTGAGAGAGATGTATTTTCTAATTCTTCTAACAGATGCCAAATGTAGATGGTTACTAGTTTGATAAATACACTTCAAGTAATATCTAGTGGTAGTCTACACTTTAATAAAAGGGCTTTTTTATATAATTGCTACAATTTTAAAGGATTCTTGTAGTTGTTTGTAAACAAGAATATTGTTTATGTAATACAAGCAGCTTTTGTTAGATTATGAAAGCCAGAAATTGTGGGGGTTTATTTTTTACATTTTACATTGGCATATAGGAATATTCAGTGTCATTTTTGACTGCTTTTCTTCTCTCTTGTCAGCTTAACTCAGACCTTTAATCTTATTTAAATGTCTGCTTTGTGCTGACACCGTTTCTGATCTGTAATAAAATTAATAGATATGTCCCTATGTTGCTCTTGAGTAAGGAAAAACATCAACATTTTTGAACATTATAAACCAAAACTTTTTCTCCACGGAAAGGACAGTGATTGATGACATTGCTACGTGTACTTAGAGCAATTTCTGCATTATGGAGGGAAAATATGTTTCTTCTCTGAGTAGCTGTTTCATTTTCTAATTAGGATGCTAACATCAGTGTCCCTTGTGTGTTCTTTCTCTTTGCGCTGTTCAATCTAGGTCATACTTTCTGTACCTTTCTGTATGACACAGTAAAAATTAGACAAGGTTAGAATTAGTGATAGGCTAAAATACCTAGAAATAATTTTAATAGTTATTGAACTTAAAGCTGTGGATATAGGTTTTACGTTTGAACTCTGATTTCAGGCTCAGTTCTACATCATATTAACTCCTTTGTAACCCTGAGTACTTTAATGCAATATTTCTATTCTGGACTTGCTAACACTACCTCATGTAATGTTTACATATATGAGTAATCACGAACTGTTGGAGTTTTTTCTCACTTAATCCCAATCCCAAATAACAAAAAGAATGGAAAAGAAGATACATCTCTGTACAGATTATTTAGAAGGTCACAATTTTGAAACAAAACTCGGTAGTTTTCCATTAAAGTTTCCCTTTGCTTCCCTATCATTAGAAGTTCATATTTATTTCAGAATCCAGAGCCTTCATAAACCAGCTCTGACCACCTACACGATATGAAGATTAAACTAAGAAGTCAGTTCTGCTGTAGGAAACCATCCCTTTGCGAAGTTCTGACATGAAAGACAAAAAGGTGAGTTAAGAGAGAAATCCAATCATTGAGTTGAACAATTATTCAATTTAGGGCAGACTTCCAGAGCAATACTTATGTGCTCAGCTCACAGTGATTTCAAAGAAGAGGGGTGGTGGTAGGAAAGCACTGAGCACCATATCTTTTATGATAGCTGTCTCCAGAGAGGGAATTGTGGGCTTTTCTATTTTAAACTTGTAGGTCTAGCACCTATCAGGAAAGGCAGAATGAAGGGGTTGCTTAGCTTGAAGAAGAGAGAGAGGATATTATGAAATACATTCAAAGTGATTAAGAAAAAGAATAGAATAATTATGCCCATAGTTGATTGGAAAAGAAGTAATAGGCTTCAACTGCAACCAGAAAGGTTTAAGTGAGGCAATAGAAATATTACAGCCTCCACACAGTAATGACTGTAAGGCATTGGTCAAGTTTGTTTTTTAAGCTGAGTTGCTTCTCATTGTCACTATGATAAAGGTACAGTTGATGCTGCCTTAAAACAGGTTTATGGTCTAGATGACTTTTGGAAGTTTCTTGTAGCTGTGGTAGTTTAACTACTATTTAAACATCAAAACAAACCAACAAACAAAAAACCATTGCTAAGAACTTATTTTAACCTGGATGGTAGCAAATATTTCCTCTCTTAATATCCCAGGGACGTTTAGGTTGGAAAGGACCTCTGGAGATCACCTAGTGTGACCTTCCGCTGAAAGCAGGGCATCAGATTAGGTTATCCAGGGACCTGTCAAGCCAGGTCTTGACTATTGTCAGCAGGAGAGCTTGTATCACTCCTCTGGGTCACACATCCCAATGTTTAATTGATCTCACGGCGAAGATTTTTTTTATTTTTTCTTACATGCAAACAGATTTTCCCCTGAGTCAATTTGTGCTCATTACCTCTCACCCTGTCACTGTCTGTTCTTGTAGAAAGGGAATCTCCATCTTCTCTCTAACTATTTTTCACATTTTGGAAGTGTAGTGGTAAGATTGCTACTATTGCCAAAGTCTATTGAAGAGATAAAATCAGCCGAAGTTTTGACGTGTATCTGACTTTTTCCTAAGATCTCTTGCTGGTTTGGCCTTACTACCAAAACAGAAACAAAGAAACCCTAGGAAGCCAAACTCACTTTGGAGCATATGGAGCATGCACAGAGGGGTGCCTGTTCCCATCCTCCCCAAAGGCTGGGAGACTTTATCTGCAAAACTCTCAGGTCTGTTTTTGAGTTTCTCAGTATGGTCAGAGTGTTGACTCAAGAATTCTCAGCAGAAGCCCTCTGACTCACTGAAGGTATTATCACCTACAGGCAGGACTCCTATCCAGCTTTCACAGGGTTGAGGCAGGAAGTAAGCTTCTAAGAGATTCAGCTACTTTTGATAACTACATAGCAGTTTTTAAATGTGATGTTTTTCTATTAGAAGAATGGTATTTTCCTTTGATACCAATTTCTATTATGTTCTGTATTTGCTTTTATGAATATAAGAAAACAAGGGAGCAGAAAAAGAAATTCTTAACCCTGATTACTATTCACGGAACAAATGGAATACAGTAGAGCTATCCTAAAGCAAATTGTAAGATTTCTTAAAGCGTGTCTGTAGTTCTAAACTAGTTTTACAACTGATTTTACAACCAGTAGTCATAGTAGCAATTGAGTAACTTGTATCTTATGCCATTATCAGAAGGATGCATGTAAAACTTTTTGGGGATAGTACTCATGTCATGTTTATTGTAAGAAGTTTAAAAACATAACAGGCAATGTTAAATCATTTAAAAGACCCCAAACTAGTTGATGATTGTTGGTATTTTTTGCTCTAGTATGCCACCTCTGTACTTAGAGTTGAGAGAAACTCAATTCTTAATGTTACCATATGTTTTTGATATATAAAGTAATTCTAGAAATTAAATAGATTTAAGAATAATTCATAGCCTTCAGTATTGAGGAATCAGCAAACACAAGTGACTTGAGATCTGTTTCCATAACATTATAATTGTTTTCAACTTCTTGAAGGCTGTTCTAACCTCGTAATTAGGCATGAGGATCTAGCTAAAATATGTTCTATAGCTGGAAAGCCGAACTTCCCTCTATCTCACTTTAACTCTAGCTGAACTGCCACAACCCTTGACATTTCAAATGCATTGAATATTTTATCATTCCATTCCTATGGATACGTTTTGCTTAGACATAATCCAAAGTAGCAGATCCAGAAATAGAAGAGATTTGTTTTATTTTAAAGTTGACTTGCTGTGTCACACCTCATTTGTCATGCCATTCTGTGTCTTGTAAACAACCAAATACAATGATATGCTCCATAAAATATGAGTTATGCCTCCAAGACTCTGTACAGGTTGTTTCCATTTCTAATGGCAATGCATGTACTTGTCCTTCTTTATATCCAACTGGTGGATCTTTGCTTATAATTTCTGGAAATAGGTGAATGGTGAACAGCAATTAATAGTTGTGACAGGCATTGTGTCTGTTGCAGAGGTATATAATAACTTGTTAGTCTGAATTGTTGGATTTTATTGCTTTGGTGGTTTGTTTATTTGGGAGTTTCTGGTGACCGAATTGTTAGTCGTTTTAGAACATCTTTGATTTTCAGAACGCGGGTACTTAGCAAATCTAAAAGGCAAGCTATTTGTGTCACAAACACTTTACTTAAATTTGCTATGTACTTAAAAGAACCTGGAGGCACCTGTACACAACTTTGACAGGAAAGTCATTATGAAACACACTGGTCAGTTGAAAAAGAAAAATTATCTTTGCAAACAAACAGGTGATCCACTGCACAAATCCATCTGTTTGTGCAGTCTACTTTCAGTTGCATCAGAAATCAGTATAATGTCATGGCTTTAGAAATAGTGTCAGCTGCTTAGTCTTTATGCTCACAGTGTGCAGAATTGGAGACCGTGAAGGAAGAGTCTTACTGCTTTGAATAAGAAAAAATACTTTCTTAGGTACTAGAGGAGACAGAACAAGTTAACAGTCTGAACCTAATTCAAGGTTCATTGACGTCAATGAATTTCTTTCCTTCATCTTCAGTGAGCTCTGAACAAAAGTTCTGAACAAAGTCCTAAGGGAACTGGACAAAAAAATGTATTGGCATTAATACTAATCTTACTGAAATACTATAGATTACGTTATTGTGTGACATGCAAACTGTAATTACATAAATCTGCTGCACATATTTGCTGTCATTTTTATAGGTGTTTCATTCACTTAGAAAACAAACAAACCCACAGTGCTCTGTTTGCTTTAGTATGTGAGAGATTTGAGTGCTTGAGAAGTATATTTACATTTGTGGTTGCCTGTAAAGATGCCATTTGTGTGCAAACTCAGCGAGAGGTATGATAAAGCCAACTTCAGTTCTCAGATGATAAGAAAATCTCATTCTTAAATCTGTTTCATAAGCTAATTTAAAAAAAAAAAAAGAGAAAGAAGGAAGGTGAGGATACTAGATTGCAGATTCCCAGAGGCAAAGTAATATGGACTGAGTAAAGCCATGGGGAAGATAATTCCAATCAGACAGTTATAATGAGATAAAGCCAGATGGATATGATGAAAACCAGTTTTAGCTTTAGGAAATTTGAAAGAAAAAAAAGTAGAAAATTAGGAAGGTGTTAGAAGTGTATAATTTGAAGCCCTTACCATGAAAAAGGAAGAGCTAGAAATAGAGGTGGCAGCATTTGGAGGGTTAAGGGAAACCAGTGTTACGTGTACCTTACCTTTATTTCAGCAGTCTATTTGACTCTAAAGACATATTCTTTTTTTTTTAAAAAAAAAATAAAAAATTCCTTTTTATTTAAAAGGCAGTTATGCCTAATCTAGAAAATACAGCTCTCAGTCACTCCAGGTTGCTAAGGGTTCAGTGTGCATTTTGATTTGACTGTTTCTTTTTCTGAGCTGTGCATTTGACAATTGGGCTTTGTGATGAAAAACACATGTTTTCTAAGGGCCAGGTAGAAAGGGAGGGAGAAGGAGAGATACTGGATTCCCGTTCTCTGACACTAACAGAAGATGCAGATAAACGATAAACATAATTTTTATGATGTTTGAGAATTTTGTACTCAGAGAGATGTTTTATATGGATAAGAGACATTGTGATTCTCATTATGTATTTTTTGAGGTTAACGATAGGTTGAAGATCCTACCTGGCATCTCTCAGTAAACCTTAATCAAGGCAAATTATATACTTGTTAAAAGGAATTCCTTGTAACTGCGTCCTGCTGGATTTTAGACTACTTTTTTCAAAACATAACTCTGAAGTCAAGACATAAATGTCTGTAATATGAAAGTTCAGAAGAGGTCTTCTGGCTTATAACACTCCTGGGTGCTCCCTAGCATTGCTGTCTGGATGAAATAACAGTTTCAGAAATCCTTCAGACAAACAAACAACAGATCTAAAGAGACGGAGACAGACCTGAGAGGTCTGATTTCTGCAAAACCGTGTCTCAATATCAATACTTCACCCCACGCCACAGTCCCTCCCTTGGACATTTTAGCCACTGGAAGTTGATGCACTTATTCCTCCTCTGGGCCAGCTGCAGGAGCTCCGGCACTGGAATTAGACCGTGTGCAGGAGGCAGCTCTTCAACGTTTGAATGTCATGGGCAGCTTAAACATCTTCTCTCTGCCTTTCCTAAAGAGAAGAGAGTGTGCTGACAGGACAGAAGTCTTCTGTGTCCAGATTTATTTACCCCACTGAACACTGTGTGGACTTCCCAAAACAAGCATAGATGATGTAGTGAGTATTTCTTTCCCTTGTCTTTAAGGGAACATACACGTTGAATTCTTCAGTGCTGCCCTATGGGTTTACAGAGTTTTTTTCTCTTTCAATTTTAATGTGACTGGCACTTTTCCTTTTGTTTACTATTTGTAGGGAATGGGTTGTGCTATTTTTTTTCTTGGTTTTGCAAGTATATGCATCTCAAGAAAACTTTTCTGTGGTTTTTGTGGATTTGTGTTTTGTGGAGGATTTTTAACATCTTTTTGCAGGGCGTAGTCTAGACCAATCTCCAGCTTCCCAGAAATTGTCCAGGTAGATCTCCTAACAAAGTGCACTCCTCTTAAGTTTTGTAATAAAATGTTTTAGCAGCTTTTTTATTTCATTTCTGGTCAAAAAGTTGGTCCTTACTAATGACTTTGGCAATAGATCATTTTTCTGAACATTCTGTTTACAACTTCAAAAACTATAGCACAAATTTACCTCTGCTTTTGTAGTTTGAAAGCCTTGGGGATTAACATTACAAATTAAAAATTAAAATGGACTTATTTTCCTTTTTCCCTGGTTTAACATCAAATAAAGGAGAGATTTGTATAAATGTATATGAAGGTGGATTTATGGAGTGAAATTCATTGAACTTTATTCCAGGTTACTTGTGTGCAATATTTTTTTTTAAAAAAGAGGTGAATAAAATACTATGAAGGAAATAATCATTTAACTGTAACTAAAGAGCGTTCACAACCATAAGGATTAATCTCTGTATTTTAATGGTCATATTATCCTTCTGGGCAAAACCAAATGTTTATATTAAGTTTGATAAGACATAATCACCTTATCAGTATGACTGTATGAGTGTATGTAAAATTAGCAGGGCAAGTTCAGGACCCAAGCATGGCTATCATTACAAGTTAAATCTACAACTAATTTTGCTAAATGAAGATCACCAGTAGCTGCTTATATTAGGTGCTATCTTTAAGTCCTAGAATAATCTGCAGGAGAACAGAAATGGGCCCTAAAAGTACTAAATTGCTGCGATTACAGCTTCATCTCAAGCGACAGTTTCCAAAGACCTGTCTTTTGGGTAAGCAGTGATAAATCGTTGATCAGGAAAAGCAAGTGTCAGCACCCATCCCTGACGCAAATGCGTACACATTTATTTGTCTCTGCGCTGACCAACATCTGCTACCCACAGCTTAGGTCTGCAAGTTGCAAACAGTAAAGTTTTTGTCAAATTCAATGTAGCCGACAAAATGATGAAAGAAGATTAACCTCGGCCAGCAAGAATATTAGGCTGCTCTTACTACTTTTAAAAATGTCCCTCATTCCTAGTCTGTCACAGCAGACTAGCCCTTCTTGTCAAAAATTTCTCTGATGTCTACAAGAACTTGTGATAAACTTGCACTGCTAGAAAAAGTGGCCAAAGTTTGTCTGACTGGTTATTATTATTCTGCTGTTTCTATATGTGTTGCTGTTGTTTCCTGTGCTCGTGTTGTCTCTGGCCTTATGTTCAAATGGCAAATTGTCTGGGACGTGGACCTGCCATGTGGCCAGGGTGCTCACAATGTCTGGTGCAAAGGGGTCTGTGAGTAAAACTTGTTAGCAGTAATGGAAATCTGTCACAGATAGAGAACAGTTGAAATAGAGCGTTTCTGCGTAGGATAACCTTCTCAAGCATTTTCAGAAGAGCTGAAGATAAGCTGTTTATGTCGTTAAACAGAAACTAGGATTGTTACATCTGTACCCCTGGCTAGGAACCAACGCTCTAATTGATCCAATTCTAGCCCAGAGCTTGAACGTAGTGTATTTGAAAATCACAGAATTTAACTTATGTTTATTAAGACGTAAGAAAAAAGGTCTGCTAAGACTAGCTTCTGCTTCAGTCTCACACAGTTACAGAAAATGAAGACGGAGGGGTCACAGCTGGAGTGCAAAAAGTGACCTCTGCGGACTTACAAATCTATGCCATGCTTTGTGGGGGGAAAAAAAAAAAAAGACAAAATAATGTTAATCATCAAGTTTTTACTTAATTATGGATATAAAAACTTACATATATTAAAAAGCCTATTTCAACTCTTGTTTACGTGTATGGTGTAACTGAATTTGGTGGACTCGAGTTATGATTTATAATAGTAAAATATGAGAGCATTAGCAGCCCAATTCCTGGAGCCTTTATTGCATATGAATATAGCACGACTTCCACGTGTGGTAAACTTTACCATTAACAGAAGAAAAAATACTGTTTATATTGTTCCAATTAACAAATTAAACTTGCCTGTTTAGTTGCATACCAAACCATCTAGTGAAACACGTGGCATTAAGTACTCAGTTTTGCTGTTAACAATCTTATATGTTACGTTTGCTAAAATCAGGCAATACCTATGTCATTACTGTACAGGTTAGCTGAGCTATCTCATCCACATCTTGTAAAGGAAAGCATTAAGAGCTAAGTGTAACAGTATGAAATGAACAGGGTATTTAATTTATAAGTGGAACCAGATAAAAGAGAATAATTTTTGCAGACTGCTATATTATACTGCCTGAAATCTACCACTTCTGTCAAAGGATAAAAGGAACATTGGGAAGAAAATATTAATATAAGAGCCCCGTGTTAAAGACTATATGTAGACTTGTGGCAGTAGATGCAGCAAAAAACCTCCAAACCTTGTTTTAGAAAAATGCAGATTGTGGGTTTACAGTCAGTGTGAAACATCTGAAAAGGAATGGCAATATGCCTTAGGGGTAAAAAGTAATTTCAGTAGAATTTTAGGGAGGTGGTATTGAAAGCCTTTGGAGAGGGTAACAGGGCTTAAATGGTACAGCCTTTATGATGTAAATCACCTGATGTGAACACACTTTTTGTCATTCGAGATTATTTTGAAGGTACAGAAGTGTTTTTTCAGCACAGACTATCTAAGAACAAAAATCTTACTGCCATAGTTTAGGTTTTTAGTTTGTGGTAGGTAACGTGATTGGGTACATCCAAGGGAACATAAGGAGAAAATTTTTGAGATAAATGAGAGATTATATTGCCATTGTAAATACCACTGATGGCATGTTCAGTATGACTTTGTAAAATGACAAAGTCACAAGTGTAGTTTCTTTCGAAATATTTTAATTTTTTTCACCAGTTCCGGGTTTGCCTTTATATATTTCCATGTCTATCCATGTTCTGGACACATTTTTTGAAGCATGAAATAACTTTGCATACCTACTATTGATTCCAAAATAGTTATCTAAAATAATTTGCAGTATTTATGAAAGTTATTATCTTGTAATTAAAAAAAAATGGTACTCCCCTACTGAAAGGGCCAGTAACTGGGTCTGTACATTGTATGTGTTTATTTGTCATTTTGCAATGCAGTTAATCACCGTGGGCACATGGATAAAAATGCTGTTGTCCTGTAATATTATTTTTCTGGAGACTTTCTGGGCTGTGATAATGCTTGTATTTTTCTTCCTTTATTCCAAGCTCTGTACTTTTGAGAGGATGATATGTGTTCTGTATTATAGGGATCACTAGGGAAGTTCAGTGTTTGAAGATTTCTTTTTGTTCAGAATCAAGACAAATAGTTAAAATATTCACAAAACAGAAACAGTAATAAAAGATTCAATTAAGATATGTCAAAAGGTCAGCACCAGAAAGTTCATCTTTTACTAGCTTGCTGCACATCTTATTGATGAGAAAGTAACTAATAATCCTATTTAATAAAATCTTTAATATTAACTAGTTTATTCACATACACGTTTGACCTGAAAGTGAAGTCAAAATTCAGTACAGTTAAAAAGATAAAAGAAATATTTCCTTTAGATCTTGAAACACTGAAAAATGGCAGTGTTTTCACCAACAACTTCATTTCTTTTCGATGAACAGTTTTGAGCATTTTGAATCATCCCTAGTTGTAGGCTTATTCAGTAAACAACTGGGGCAAAGGGCTGTTGCTAGCCGGCGCAGTGGCTTGCACAGCAGCTTTTTGGGCTCTGCTTCCAGCTCTTCTGGGAATTTTAAAACCCAACTGGACATAGTCCTGGGCACACTGCTCTAGCTGACCATGGCTGGAGCCAGGGAAGTTGGATTAAGAAGATTTCCAGACGTGTCTTCTGACCTTGGTGGTTCTGTGACCAAGACAAGGATGTTCCAGCTGGATGTAAGGAAAAAATTTTTACTCCCTGAGGACAGTCAGCAGTGCAGAAGACTGCATGAACAGGGTGGCTGGTTGGAAGAGGAGGGATGGAAGTTGGTGGCTGCATATTGACAAGGTTTTAAGCAATCTCTGCATCAGCACTATTTCCTTTTCCTAAGCTGTGAGATTGATTCCTCATCTGGCTCTCTTTGCTTATAGGGCTTTAGTTCAGCCACCTGTGAAAGTGGGAAGTTTCAGTGCTTATCTTCTTGTTTTCTGCTATGTTTTTTTTTTTTTTGTCCAGTAGAGAATTCGAGGCAGAGAACATTTATGTGTGAAAACCCACAACAATTCAGCTGTTATCTGCAGAGATGTCAGGTACCTGTATTTAACACTACATTAAATCTACCTCCAAGTCTTAGAGTTCTGAGTTAAAAGAATCTGAGGCCACATGCTCTGAATGGTGATTCCGTATTAAATGGTCCATCTAATTTGAGTACATTTAGAAATATCCATGGGTTACTTTTCCACTAGCAGACTTTTTCTGGAACTGTCAGCCTTCTTGCAGCACTGGGACAGAATCACATCACCTCTTCCTTTCATCTTCAGATTGTTCCAACATAAATGCCAGCAAACCCGAGTATCAATTTTGTACTGAAGATCCAGCAACAGTAATCATGGCACCATGACCTGATTATACAGCTATAAAGAAGAATAAGGAGATTTATTTATCTTTAGTGGATGCAGGGTTATACAGAAATTTTGAAAGAGAAGATACTGTGTAGATTTCTGACATACCAATAACATATAACAAAATCACGTAAAGAATATTCAGCGATAATCTTAGTAAGTAATCATTTACTCTATTTATACTTATATATGTTAGTAAAGAATAGAATAGTGTCTGAAAAGCCGGAAATTATTTGTACCTTTTTTTACCAGAAACTTTTAACCTAGAATTTCCTGTCTGTTTCACTGTATTCATCTAGGAATTAAATTTGTCAGTCTTAATTCCAGATTAATATGTTTTATTGTTTCTCTTTTAAAAGTCTTCTAGGAAAATGCTCCTTTATTTTTAGATGTAAACCTACTAGTAGTACAATGAACACAGTTACCGCTTAAGGCTTTTTTCTTTAATTCTGTCAAATGGGAATTATAAAATTTATCTTCATGTAAGAGATTGAGAGTCTCTTTTTGGCCTCTCTCAGGTCTTGTCCATCATCTGTTTCTATGGAGATTTTTATTTTCAAATAATCTTTTGCTTGCAGCCATAAATAACGTAGCAGAGAGTAATGCTGAAACTGATTATTTTTATTTTTCTCAACTAGAGATTCAACACTAATAGAGAGTATTAGCGCTGACCTCATATGCTTACATTGACAGCTTGGCACCTCTGACTGTCACGCGTTCCAGCCAGTTGGGAATTTATTCTACTTTGACATTGCTAAGGTTGCTATAGAGGCTGAGGATGTGAGTTTGGGAGTTTGAGACTTTGTGACTTTTTGAAATGGAATGGAAAAACTTGTGATAACTTGATGTACATTATTATTGAAGAAGTTTGCCACAAAAGAGTAGGGAAGAATGCATGGGCTTTTTTCTTGAAGTTGTTCCTGTTGTTCTCGAGCTCGAGTTTGTGAGGACTTGAGGCTGCCTTCACCAAGCTAAGAGTTTCTAGATTGTTCTAAACTGTAAGTACTTAAGTTACAGTACGTGCCCTTCAGTAGTTGTCTCTCATGATGAGCTATTTCCATTTAATGCCACAACTATATCCCTGCATCATCCATTCCACAGTAAGGGGAAAGGATAATAGGGATAGACATAAGGCAGTAAGTAGGAGATGCAGCAAGTAGCAACCAGCTGCCCAGTGGCTACTTCAGATGTGCGGCTTCCTAGCTCAGCCAAGTTCAAATGGAAGCTTTTGTGGAGGAAAAAGAGGAGCAGAAACATCCACAAAAAAATACAGCAGTGCATATTCAGCACCTGCAGAGATTGAGAGATGTTTTTTCAGCTATCAGTGAAATTGTCCAAAAATGTGTTTGTGATGATTAATAGGACAACTTGAAAATTCAGTTTTGTGGCAGTAACAGTAGAAAAACCAACAACATAGGAATGGGAAAGCTGCAAAATTATTTACATTTTAAAATGCCAAGCTAAGAGACCTTGATGACACTTTGAAATAGCGTCTTGTGGTCTGCCAGAATTTTTAGGGATAAATCAGTTTTAAAAATTACTAAGGAAAAGATGGAAGCATTTAATACTTAAAAAGAAAGTTTAGATGAGAAAGAGAATGGCTGCAATTCTTTGGCTAATCAGATTTCTGCTTTATGTCAAGATAGTAAAATGGTCCTGCTTGATAACCAGGTCGGGCTACTTTGTATCCCAGCAGCATTATATGGACTCCTAGGACTCTTAAAATCCAAAGGCTGGGGATAGGGTTCAAGTGCACAAAGAACTAAATCTTTTAATTTCTTTGGCTTTTAAGATAAAAACACAATTTGGAGTTGAGGAAGTGTTTAAACTGCTTCTTTACTCTGTTCTTACCAGTCTGAGACTCTGACTCCTACATGCCCTGCTACACCGAACTTGAGCTGTGTATGCCACATCCTGGTTTTTGCCAGTGCTTCTGTACGGGTTTTATGCTGCCATCAGCATCAACTGGCAAAAGTTACCCTGTGAGCCCTGATAAAAAGCCAGGTGAGTCCGGGTGGAAATGTCAGAGACAAACGTCTGAAAGCAAGACTGCATAGAATGCGTTGACTTTTTATTTTTTTGTGTTGTTTCTCAGAACCTTTTGTTTTCAATTTTTTAGCCAAATTTTCATGGAACTCAGAATGTGAATTTTCTGTGCCGTGTTTAAAGTTCTGTAATATAAGGGTGTATCTTTAAAGGGGCAGCTTTTCAATAGACCATTGGAGGTTTTATAACATGGACAAAAAGGTGTGTTTTCCATCAGCCTTCTCTGCTGAAAAATTTGATTTAGTTGAAATCTTACTCTGCAGTGTTTTCTGAATACTTAAGTAGAGAAAATGTTCACATCTTTTCACGTAAGGTAGTGCATACATGATAATTTCTAACGTTTCTGAATTCTTAGATTAAACAAATCAATGCATCTATCCCTGTAAGACAAATTTAATATGAACTTTCAGTGACACAAAATTATATGACTACTCACATTAGTTCAGGGAAGTGAATTTTCACTGCATTTTTCAATACTATTAAAACACCAGTTAAAAGCAGCAGAAACTCTGTGCGTTTTTTTCCTCCATCACATATTCTGCAATACTGTTTTATGTAGCAACAATTTACAGTGACTTTGTAGAGGTAGAAGAAACTTAGAGCCAGTTAATAGAACTATTGGCAAAGCATATTTGTATGTGTGTAGTATTTGATGTAAATTATTCATGTGAAGGTTAAGCTTTGTTTTCAGAGTAATTTTAAATACATATTATAATTACCTTGAGTATTTGATTAAAGCCAGCATAGAATGGTACACTATAGAAAAATAATGAAATCATAGAACATTATATTTCTCCGATTTTACTGACTCTGCCAATGCTACTTTTTTCAGGAGAAGCAGAACATAACACATCATCTGCTGCAGATAAAGCTGCAAAAATGGAGACTCTGAGGTAAATCTCCTGACAATAATGCCAGACAGGAAAAATGAATCCTCTCCAAAAAATACTACAGAAGTTAGTAAGCTGTATATCAGATGTTGCTTAGCATATTCAGTGCTCATTGCCAAAAGAAAAACTTAAGTAAAGGACAGCAGCATTTCTCATTATTTAGTAAGCAAACAAAAGGAACAAATAAGCTATTCAACATATGCACAAAGTATTGTGCAGAGACATCTGGATTGTGTTTGGATATGTAATTGAATAAAGATTTCAAATATAAACATTCTCCTTTATTGCTCATTAGATTGAAGTAGATATGGCCAAACTATTCAACGAAACAAATCAAATGACACTTTTCATTCCTTTCTTTCTGTAAGGAGAATATGTTTTAATTAAATTCTCTGTACATTGAAGTTGAGAGAATATGGTGAACAAATACTATCAGCTGAACAGTTTACTACAGGCATTTGATTTTGAGTATTTGCCTTTCTTCTCAGTTGAAAAGTATTGTATGCTACCTAGCTTATTGAATATGAATTCTCTTTAATTATTTAATGTAATAATGGCTGGGGGGGATGTCTCAATAGTTTATTTCAGTTTGGTTGTGAGATAGTGTTCTGAGCAGCATTTAACTTAAAAACTCAGCCTTTCTAGTTCACGTGATTAATCTCATGCGAGACTAATAACCAACTAGGTTGCACTGCAAATGCCAGCAAAAATAGACAATTTAAGCAAATCCGTTTGACTTTGTATCTGCAGTAGATCAAGAAATGTTTTTGTGGTCAGTTCCTGTGTTTTACTAGGTGTATTCTTTTAGGTGCAGAAGCAGTGATTATTGCAAATGCAGTGCATGTAGGCTGAGGTCAATAATGTGCCATAGAGACATATTTAACGTAATCTTTTCTGTCCTACCCTAGGTAAGAAAGACAATATATTCATCAGAGTGCACATACCCTAGATTAGGAAAGACAGATTTTACCTTCTGTCAGACAGAAAGAATACTACTTCAGAAGTTCAATCTACTTTATCCGCATTCTATCAAAAACTTGGCATCATTTCACAGAAGGGGACCATGCAAACTTTTGACAGCCTGTACAGAGTCCAACAAACCAACTGCATTGAAGAATCACACCCTGCTCATTTCGGTTTGCATGCTGCAGCTGCGTGCGAGAAGGTGTCGGATGTGGAAAGCTGCATGATGGGCTGCCCTCGGCTGGGAAGCACCGAGGTGCGGTGCCCTTGGAAGCTGCACACAAGGATGGTGAGCCTGATGCTTAGTTAAGATTTTTCAGTGAGGTGCCATAGAGTTGTTCCATAGAAGATTAGTTAACATGACCCTAGGGGGTCTGGCTGTAAAACTGAGCTCCACCCATGTCTCTGCCAGCAACTTGCTCTCACAGATGTGTCCCTCCTCTTTTTTTACCTTTTTTTGTACTATAGACTTTTAGTGTTTATTTGTCCAGTTTCTAAGGTAATAAGATCTTGATCTCTGCTGGGCTTCTTACATGCTGCTATAAAGAGCATACAGTGACTGGAAGAGCATTAAAATAATAATCTGCTGCGTGATGTCCTGAGAGTTCACCAACCCAATAACAAGCACGCAGTTGTCTGCCTCGTGCTGAAGTGGGAGAAAAAATAGATTTTACCTGGAGTATTGTTTTCGTGACTAAGTACAATTTTAGAAGGCTGGCACAAAATTCTTCTGCTTGATCATGGTAATTAACGTTACACATGATTTGGCAAGTTAAACAGCTTTTGCATTGTAGCATTCAGAGGAATTGAATACCATAGTTAATTTTAAAAGACACTCAAGCTATAAATTCCCGGTGCTATTTTATGCCACTGAGCAAAGGAGGAAAAGTAAAAATAAAACAACAGTTTTAAGTTGTTTATTAACAGCTGTAATATGGAAAACATTTCCTTTCGTGCAAAATGCTTGAGGAATCTAAACTGTCAGGAAATAAAATAGTCAGTGCTGTCATTTACATCCACTGGTAACACATACATTTGATAGTTCAGGAAAAAACATAAGTTTACTCACTTTTGTCTGAAATATTCCCTGTTTTATGTACCCATTAAGTGCAGTGTGAAGAAGGGAGCAGGGTAACAGTGACATACAGTCATTTTAATCACCAGAATCACACAGAATGTTTAACCCTTCAGCTTGAGCTTACTTAAAGTGTCTGTTTTGTTCTAAAACTCCAATTTCCATTGACAATGAGTGCACGGGGTGGACTGAATTCTCTTCTTACAGTGAACACATCTGTCGTAGCTGTGGAACTACAGGAACACAACGTTAAGAGAGTTTAGCTTAGTTTTTACCTGGATACTCTGAACAGATGTGCTTCCTGGAGTGCTCTTCTCTTCACCTGAATCGTTGGTCTACCAGTTTTCTACATCAAGAAACCTTTCAGAGCATGACTGCCGTGTGAATTAGTAGTTAGGTATTTTTAATGAAATGTACCGCTTTATTCACATATGTTTTTCAGTTGCAATTCCAAATGTACTTGACTGTTTTCATACTTAGTGCTGTCTTTTTGCCAAATGAAGTTGCAGCAATATATAAGATAGTTACTGGTGCCTGGCTGGGAGGTAAAAGCCTTAGTACGCTACAGATTACAAGACAGTTAATAGAAATCTCATAATTAGAACCAGACTACTCAAAATAGGACATGTTCATAAAATATCTAAATTTGAAGTGGCACGTTTTCATGAATGCTCTGTTGAGAAGCATCAGTCATCCTTCCTCATCCTGAGGTTTGGCATCTCAGACACCTGCCTGGTGCCCTAGGCCTTGCCATTAGGAGGTCAGAGCGTGGGAAGGAGGCTCTTATGAGTGTGTGTGTGTTTCATCTAGATTTGTCTCCTTCTTATTACTATACTGTGTAGTTGGTGAATCAGACTGCACGTGGAAGAAGTAGGAATCATATTCTATGTGGTATTTATTAATTTATTCTTTTTTTTTCTTGTGCGAAACATATCAAAGATATTTTAAGCAATCTCCCTGTTTTCTGTATCAGAAGTAATACATATCTTCAGTTCATATAGTATTACGTAAACTTGAGCAGGAGTAACAAGGAAACTAATCTGAGAGTGATGATGAATATTTGATAACGTGAAGCCCTTATACTCAAAATATGTTTTAAACAGATCAAGATAAATACCAATTTATAGACATCCATTGCATTATATTTTAAGTTAACAAAGTTAAGGTGAAGGCATTTGGTTTGGTCCCATTTTATGCATATTCCGCAAACAACGCATATTAGCTCTGTGCAACGCGGTAAACAACTTAATGCTGTGTTTGTCTTTTATTTTTAGTAGGAAGCATAAAAATACGGAGTAGAAGGTGGTTTGATGTATAATCTTCTTTAAATAACTGCCAGGGAATTATTCATAATCATATAGAGAGTAGTTATAAAGAGGTGGTTTGTTTTTTTCTTACGTTTGTTGACTTTTGGAGTACAGCTTAAAGCATTTGTGCTCTGACAGGCTCCCAGCTGAATATTTGATGGCTGGGCTAGCTGATGCAGCCAGCAATTCAAAGTGATGGTCTTTGGATTACTGTATTTGGGGAACAAGAGAAGGGGGAACGTGTTTTGTTTAATTGCGTGTTTTGAATTCATAGGACATAACATGTTCTTTGGTGAGGAATGTCAAACAGAAGTAGTTATTTGCTTAATTATGCTCCAAGGTCCTACATTTGTTGTCTTGGACAGCTTTATCGAAAGCTTCTGCCTTCTGGCTCCTGGAGTTCCCAGTACTCAGTGAGAATATGAACGTTGGTATATCCTTTGCTACCTCAGAGACTGACAGTTTTGTCTCATTGCTCTGTAAAGCTAACTCTACTGTGAGAGACTAACACTCGCAGCATACACAAAGATCATACTACAGACTTTAAAACAATGCAGTTTATTTTTTATGTATTTAGTGTGGGGTTTGTTGCCTGATTTTATTTTTTTTTCTACAATTTGGTTGTCAGGCCTGAAAACCTACCTTTTTTCTGTAGCAATGAGATTCAAACCCCACAAATCTAAATCTGTGTTTTATTTTCGAAACACAAACCTGTGAAAATGATATATTCATAAATTCACTGCCTGAGGTTGTGCTGGGTAGTGTTGAGGGATTAACTGGGGGTGCTTCACAAGCCTGACAGGACAATCAGAATTCAGCCTGGAGAATTGGATGATCTGTTCTGTCTGATGACTATGTCTGATCAAAGGAAGAGACACACACATACCTTCAGGGAAGCCAGAAACCCCCTTTGAGCTGTGTATCACTGCGTAGCTTGTGTTGGGTGCTGAGTGAGAAGGTCAGTGTGCCCTTTCACCAGACTTGTCCAGAGACAAATACTCGAAATGTTCGCAATAAACCAGGAGAAGAAAGAGACATGAAGGTTCCTGTAGCACACCTCAACCTAATATGTGGGTTTGCGACTTTGCTTGATTCACCAGTAAAGCAATGACTGCATTTAAGCAACACTGATATATACGTTCTCTTCTGCCCTGGGATGAAGCGTAACCTCACAAGAAATATAGTTGTATTGATTACTTTATAAATGCAGTGGTTTGGACCTTGTTTGGTTTGGGATACGCTCTTGTTTTGGCAGAGTAGGCTGTGTGTTAGAGCCAGGACCTCCCTTCAAAGGCAGAATGACTGTGTGTGCCCAGTGGAGCTGAGTTATCACGAGAGCTGCTTAGTTTAGATGTATTTCCTGTCTTTCATGAATTACGATTTTTAAGGATTTCTAAAATGGCAAATATAATTCCTTTCAGTTGGTTGTGGGATTTTTTTGTTTTGTTTTAATTTATTCTTCTAAGGAGAGAGTAATATTTTGGGATCACAGGATTTTCTGTTTGGTTAAGTGTGCTTCTAGCACTTGGGAAGTATGATTTGTAACAACTGCTGGTAAGGTAGAGAGCTCTTATTATCATGATTTTGAATTGAGCTCATAGTATGCTTTGGTAAAGGTGTTCTAGAAGTCTTCCACGCACTGTTGCAAAATCTGTGGGTATAAGGCATCATGCAGCTCATGAGAAACTGACGTTTCTAGTCACAGGAACTAAAAAATAAAGTGAAAATTAAGGATAGCAAGGATACCTGTCAGTTCAGGAATTCTCTATATTTGAGGCAGCAGAGAGACTGCCCATATGTCTTTGACTTTCTTCATATTTAGGGTTGTCACTGGGATTTTCATCACTGTCTGGTCTCTTTTTTCCAACTTTGCAACACGGGTTAGAAGCTGACAGTATGTATATAGCAAAGTTCATTTGTTTGCTTTCTTTATTTCCAATAGATATAGGATTAATTCAGTCAGAACTGGACAAATCTAATCTAGGTTTCACTTTTCTAAGCCGTAGTTTTATGTGGGCTTCAACTTGTGACAAGTGCAGTGAATGATGGTGCCAGTTGTTTTCCAAGGCAGTTTTTCTTTGATCTGTGAAATTTGGGCAAATGTTAACTGCACCACATCAGTCTTGTTCTTCCCTTTCTGATGTCTTCTGCTGCTTTTTATTGGTATCTGACAGAAACCTGTCAAAAGCTAAGGTGCTTGACTATCTCATATGAGATAGCAGTGATATCGAAACAGTCACGAACTCAGGACTGTTCTCTCTGCTTCTGCCTTGCCCAGTCATTGTGGTCCATCCTTGGATCCATCTTTCAACTGAATGGTGTGAAAAGGGAGCTAAGAAGAACTTTGAACAAATGAAGTTGTTTAATAAAAGCATACTGGAAGAGAGAAGAGGTACCATCCATGTAAAATAACAAAGGATTTTGGCTAGAATCTGTGGCAGCAAGATAAACCCTAGATTTCTGGTAAATTATCAGGCTTCTTGAATTCCATTTCTTACACAGGAGAGAGAGATGCTGATGTGCACCCAGTTTCTGAGCAACAGATTTAGCTCTGAGTAGTGTGTTCGGTATTCCATTCCTGGAAGTAATACTCTAGATGTTAAGAGAGGCTAAGATGTTTAGGACCATGGTTTGAATCCTTGCAATGAGCGTAAACGACTTTTGTGTTTTCAAAAGGAGGGAGAAAAAGGAAGGTGTGATATTCTTTAAGAACTGCTCACTCCAGTAATCCCACATTTGGTTTGCTTCCCTGGACTGTCAGAGGTCTGCGGTGTTTCAGGAGCACCTCCAGGCTCTAGCAGTTGTGCTGGGGTACATCTCGGTCCGGTGAGGCACCTTTGCCCTCAGCCATACCCTGGAGCCGAGGGTGGAAAGAAGCCACACTGTTGGTCTGCCCCGGGTGGACGAGCAGTGTCTGATCACACGCTTCTGCCCATTGCTCCTCCTTTCTCAGGGGAGTAAGAGAAACTTGTGGAGGTAGAGGATCCTGAATGAGAAACTGTGAGGTGTGTGTCTGCCTCTGGTTGTTTCACTCTTTCTGCTCTCTTTGGTGCCTGTATTCAAAAACCTGAACAGGAAGATTTTACTGTTTAAAGAAATATGAGAAAGTTTGTCTCATGTGCTCTTTGGCTGTATTCAGCTGGGCTTCTGTCATGGTCATAAAACCAGCATGATAATCTGAAATGGTTAGTGTAATTAAGTGCAGAATCTAAAGTATTCTAAATATATCCCGTCATGTAGACATCTCTTTCTTATGCTTCTTTGTTATTCACAGAGCTATCCTGTGTTACCTATATTGCCTGTATCAAAACATGGGTTAGAACCACGCTTTTGAAGTGCTGCTGCCCAAGCCAGTTTTATGTTCTCTGTCACTGTGGCTTCTTTTGTACCGCCTGGGGTGAGCTGCATGCCTTACTGACAGGAGCACAAGGAAATGCACATAGCCTTTTTTCAACCGTTAATCAGCATTTAGTCAACAACTAAATGAGGTAGATAAATATAGCCAAGCTGCTACATGAAGCTTTTCACAACAAATGTACTTTTAGTTCATTTTATCAATGCAAACTGCAGTATTCATAACTTGACCTATTAAAAATCTACACCGTACAGTTTTGCATGAATGAAATGTTAACTGCTATGTTTCAGAGTATCAGAACTACTTACACAAAAATAGAAGAATATGAGTTAACAGATGTGTCCCTGAATGCTTAGCCATCTGTGTTGACTATCTGAAACTTAATTTGGATGACTTAAGGCCCTATTCTTGTGGGATTTTCAAGTCACGTGTGCATAATTTGAACATAGGTATGGTAAAACACCACTATGTAGGTTACCTCCCGGTACTGTCTCAACAGAATTTATTCTTATTATCTGAAAAGTCCATTAGAATCCAAGGATGTAAGTTCAGTGGAGCAAAGAGAGCATTTAGTGTCTATGTAGAAGTCCTCCAGTGGCTAAAGTTCTGCTTGTTTGTCATTATACTATGTAAAAACACTGCAAAATGTCATATGAGCCTGATACCACTCAGACTCTCAATCTTTTATTCAGAAACGTTGCTCACATTAGTCAACTTTCTGTGCCAAAGGGTTTGGTAACATTTTTTCAGAGGCTATTTTGGAACACAGGTATCTCCCTCATTTCAGAGGAGCTAGCCTCATCAGCAGAAAGTCAGTGAAGATTTATCTGCACTGTCTGGATTCCCAAATGTGTTGGAAGTCTTTGACTCGGCTTGTGCCGATGGCATCTACTGGAGATAATGAAAGAACCTCTGGGAATAGATTGAGCATGAAGATGATGCATAAACCGCTGCCGCAATGTTATCACAACTGTCTGATTTATGTACTCTTGTTCAAATGATAATGCTTATGGCTTTTTATTTTTTTTTTTTTCCTGGAGCTCAATTATCTCTTGAAACTCTGATCACAAATGAATGTTAAGAAGGTGACAGGAATGTATTTTATAGGTCCAGTCATGGAAAAATAAATAGAAAACATAGAGCCCCTATTTATAAATGTGAATGATCTAAGCACAGATAAAATTTGTTTAGTAATGGTGACTCAAGCCTTATCTTTGATATTGCAGATTCTGGCACTGTTCTGTGACCATCTGCTCTTCATTGCATGTTCTCCAAAGGAAAACTTGCAGTCGTCTTCATGCAGCTGAAAAACCCCGTCAGGTATGGCTTGATACAAAGCGTCTCGGTGATACTCTTTTACTACAGCTGTATGCAGGTTCGTGAGCACAAGGAAAATGAAATTCTGGTGGTTTGTTTTGTTTTTTTTTTTTTAAAAGCATTATTCTGTTGGGAATCTGCTTTCACTCAATCACGTTTTGCCCTGGCTATGTTAACCCCACTTCAGTAGCTGAAGCCTGCTGGCAGGATACAGCCAGAAGCAGATGCAGCAGATCAAAGAGTGTCTCAAAAGCGTACTTTTTCTGTCAGATTCACACACATGGACATTTCTTCTGCAGCTCTAAAAGATGAGAACTCTGGAGGTGTTACTGTAGAAACAAATTGGTGGTTTTCTCTGGCTATAGAATGCCTCCTGTTGTAGAACTGGAGCAAATGAAAGGTGAATGAGAGCAGCGTATATAGGGTCTCACATCCAAAACTAAGCAGAAAGAGCTAATGAGAAAGGCATAAACCAGGCTCTATCCCCCAGCCTTTTACCCTGATGGTAGGTCAGAACCTGCAAAATAACATTTTTGTATACAGGAACCCAGGAAACCTATTTTTCATGTTCATTTTTAGGTCACTAGTTGTCACAATAAACTTCAGAATTTAAAAAAAAAAGAAAATGTTATTGCTGAAAGTTAAATAACCTTTTTTATAGTTTTTAAGCACATCGTTTGAATCATCAGCTCTAGACATTTAAACTGAGATGCATTAAAGTGGTTAATGTGCAGAATGATAACTAAACATCTGACCACCTGGTTGATTAGCATTTAGAAAGAAATTGTACAGTTGAGAAATAGAAAACAATTACAGACCTTCAGAAAAACTCCAAAAGTCACATATCTTGTAAATATGAATCTGAGGAACTTAATAAAAGTACATTTTTGCCAGCTGTTTCCAGATTTTCTAAATCAAAGTAAATGGGTTTTAAAAGCCATCTAGCAGATGGAAGGAAAATGTTCACATTTCCTAAAGTGTTAATGAAATTTAGTTATAGCAAAATGGAAAGAAGGAAGAATAGATACACAGATTTTAATGGTTATGTGAAACCAACAGCTGTCACTGTAAGGTACTGAAATGTAAAATATAAATAAAAAGAATATAGGGGAAAAAAAGGGAAATCAGGTTACCTCCTTCTCAACAAAAGAGTGGCAAAAGAAAATATGAACAATGTGAAAAATGTTATTTTTCTTTTTCAGGCCTGTGTTAATGAGTGCCATTTTTTACTAGGCAGTGCAACTAACTCGTAAATACAGTACTACTGGGACTGGTAATGATTCAAATAATAAACATAAATTCATTCACACTGATACTTAGGGCATTGATAAAGTTAGGCGAAGAGCCTAAAACATTTCAAGTGTTCATTTCCAAAGTTTTAGCACACAGAACTTTATTTCCCAACACAGATCTTCCTGCAGTTCTTAGAAGTTGTATGTAGTTACCTGTAAAATTCAGACCATGAGGCAAAGAGACAACTGCACTTCTGAAGCATAGTTGCAGAATTTAAGTAGTAGCTGAGCTACTTATTAAGGGACTAAAGACTTTATTTCTCTGGATAATGGGGGAATAAATATCCTAAACATAAAATTGTTTTATTTTGCTAGGCAGGAGAAAAGCAGAATAATGAAAGTCTTGTGTATGGGCTTGAGGACACACTAAATGGTGTCCATTTTGTGGTTCCTATTACAAAAAAGAAAAAAAAAGGTTGTAACATTAAATTCAAATTAAATGAAGCCCATCCATCCTACAAGATAATACAAGCTGTTTAAAAATAGTTTTATTTAAGCTTTTTTAGTAAAAAAGTAGAGACCTTTGATAAACTTATAATTTCATCTTTTTCTTTTTGTTTGATCACCATTTGTCCAACACATGACAACGTGTTCCTTATCTTATTTTCTGATTCGCTGCTTTGTCTTTCTTTCTGACTTTCCACTTCAAAACCTCTGGTCTTCGGATTCTGCTAGTCCTGGCAACTTCTTGTGCACATAATTTCTTGTGGTTCACTCAGCAAAGAGCAATTACTGTCTTGCAGGAGCATTCATCATTATCTTACTTGTAGTTGTAGACAAAACTGCAAGAATGAAATAAAAATAGAGAGATGTACAAAGGCAGTTTTAGAACATTTGTGAAAAATCAAAAATTGTAGTTCTCCAATTACAATACACAGACTTTTAGCAAGTCTCCTTCCTGCTTCCTTCTAGTTGCATCTCATGTTAAATACTCTGAATTGAGATACTGCTCCTATATAATTCATGTGGTGCCACACATGTCTTTGAATTGCAAGAAAAACTTGATAATTGCTCCTCCCAAAACTGGTATAGCTTTACTTATTTTTTAAAAAGAAAATTACGTTTTTCCATGTAAAACTATTACACAGAAGAATATTAATTATAACTAAAATTATAATTCGAATCTCTGAAATGCATTGTCTTGTTTTGATATTGCTGAAATTTTCCATTGTAGTGAAAAATATTTTAATGTTAATTTATTGTTTTTATTTCTTTTCAATTCTACGATGTCCTAGCATAACTAAAACTGAATGGAACTGCAGTAGCTCTTAGTTTGTTGTTTTACACATACTGATAGAATTCAAATGCAAGTGTTTAAAGTTTCAGATTTTTCTTTGAAATCGTAGTGGAAGCAGCTTTTGAAATAGTGGAATTTCCTTGTGAATGAATGCTCTGCTTTCTGATATTTTTTGTTAGTATATTAACCTCTGTTAGGCAGTTCAAGGAAAATTTTACATTATTGGAGAAGTACACACTGAGAATTTTCAATAAAATGTGTTAAGCGATGGCAGGCAAACTTATTTTGAAGGAAACTGTCTTTAGGATAGTGTCTTACATAGCAAAAGGCATTTCAGTATTATCTCTAGCGTACTGGACAGGGTATCCATTTGAAATGTAGGTTCAATTTCTAAGAACTTGAATTCTGTCGTCTGTTACTTCAAAGCTAAGCTGTAAGCACCAGCGCATAAGCTGTGGTATATATTTCTCTTTTCAGGTGAAAAAACTTCATGAGATGTTGGATACATCGCAAAGAAACAAGCAGAGTAGCTTTTGAAATCAGGCATGCTCCTGCAGATGAGTATTAAAAGACTTCTTGCCCAGCTCTAGGTCTAAAGTGCGTGCCTGTGATCTGTTATTATCGGTACAAATAAGCTTTTATCATTAAGGGACTCCTTAAACTTGTATCATTCTTTTTGTGTTCAAATCTAATTTTGAGATGTCATGAGGCTTAATATTTGCCTTGCAAAATCTTTAATTCCTTAATGCTGTGAAAAAATAGAAATCTAGTGTTTCATTCATCTGAATGGAAATCATAGAATGGCCTAGGCTGGAAGGGACCTTAGAGATCCAATATTAAGTTCTCCCTGTAATTTTACAGAGGCTGGAGAATTCCCCTGCCAGGGTTGCCAGCTACAGTATCCGTGCACTAGAAAAGATCTGGAAGCATTAACAAAATGTGATGGTGTTCTTGTGTTTATATTGGTGGCCACAGACCTGAAGAACTCAACTATTTCAGCACAACTTGCAATCCATACTCAACATTCGTACAAGTTTTGAAAAAAGAGATGTTTTGTGGCAGGAGTTGAAAGAACTTTACCAGAATCACTGATTCATGTAACCCAAGGGTAGTTTACTATTTCCCTTCAGCCATAGTAGAATTAGATTAGCACAAGTATAAATCTGCTTCTGGTGCAAATTAATGATAAGGAGCTCTCGAGTTTTGCGCTACACACTGGTAGTGTGAAGGTAGAATGCAAATATTAGCTTTCCAGAACATTTCTTTGATGATAAAGACTTCAGAGTATTTTATCCATTCCAATCTAGACCTGGGAAAGTTAATGAAATCTGTTCATTCCGATGCATTTAGTGCTGTGTAATGACAGATCTGTACTGTGAACATAATGTATGTGTCTCTGGGGCGAGATTACTGCAGTTATGACTCTCACGAACTGATTTCATGTTGGGTGTTTGTCAGTCAGCCAGGAAAAAGCTTTCCACTACAGACAACCTCAGAGCTGGACACTGCCTGTGGGAAGGAGCTGAGCAGTATCATTATTACAGCATTTTGCAGCTATTTATGTACTTCAATTAAATAAAAAACTCTTATGGAATGATTTAGGCCTCTGTGGGTCAGGAAAGAATGAAACAAACCCACTTATGAGTGTTCATCAGATACTTTGTAATAAAATCTGTAAAGTATTTCCATGCTGGGAGATGATGAATAAGGTGTGTGTGCACATGTGGGTGGGATGGGAAGTATTGTATTTCATGCTGTGGCAGTACATCCAGCCTCAGCTTGAATGGAGCTGGGAGTAAGTGGTTGAGTAGCTGCTGTTGTATCACTTTACCAGTACCTGTGTTTCTCTTAGAAAATGACAAGTGATCACAAAAATCAAAATCACAAAGCAATCTGGACAGGCTTTTCATTCTGGCCAGACACAAAACCAATTTATTTATTTATTTTTATTTCTTCCAGTCTTTTAGTTCAACTGCAAAACCATGACTTCCATTATTTGCAAAAAATGAAAGGTAAAAGTTGGAAAAGAGAATAATGCATAGATTTTACTGCATTTATTGGAATTCTTTAGTGCTTATAGTTTATTCCATTCACACTGTTCCCATCTGCACCACCAGCTTGCCTTTCTTCCCTTAGGACTGCAGGGTGTTTTAATAATAGGCCTTCAAGACCCCCATAGCAACAAGAAGTCTGATAAAATAAAGAGAAAAAGGAGCTGAAGTGATCCCTAGAGAAGGAAAACATATTTTCCACTTTTCATTTCCATTTCACAACAGAATGATGGGCTGAACTAATAAAAGCCCATTGGCATTCCAACAAACCCAAACAGAGTTTGCCTGTTGGGTAGTAATTATATGTTCCAAGTATTCACATGCATAATTAAATAGTGTTCTGTTTCTTTAAATAAACATAATCACACAGAAGCCAAAATAGTCAAATGATGTCCTCATTCCTGTTTGGACTACAGAATAAGAAGAAAAGTTTTCCAGTGAAATTTTCTTTCCCTGCCTGTTCTTGTTTCTAAGCTCAGTTGACTCACAGAAATCAATTCAGCTGACATGAGGAATCCTAGGATATCGTTCACTTCTGAAACTCGTTGTTATTGTTTGGCCAGAGCTGAAAACCACATCAGTTCCTACTACCAGCCTGTATTCTAACCCCAGCCAGCTCTTCTGAGTCGGGCTCTCATCTGTTTTAAGTTTTGCTTGCTGTTAAGTTCACACGTATCAAATTGCCAGGCGTGCCGTTATGGATCTGTAAGAAATGTCCTGCCTAACCTCCTGCCTCCTGCCTGTCAGCTGTCCCAGGATTTCCAGCGGCTTTCTCTTTCCTGAGCAAGGTTTCTTTGCCAGCCAACCTCATGTTTCTCTTTCAGGTGGCCTGCACAGCATGTTGCCTTTTCTGCACACGCGTGTCGGATGCGCCGGGGAGGCTGCGCTGATCCTGACGGTGAGTTACACCACGGCAGCCGCTGGGAAGCAGCCTTGCAGCAAACGGAGGGGCAGGAGAGAAATACCTCTGCATCGTTCCTGGCCCACCTGAGAACAAGTTTTCTAATGCCACCAAATCAGCCAATATTTTTTTCATGATTGTGCTGATAGTATTGTAAATTGGGGAAGGAGATGTAAGGGGATGTTATTTAATCCTGCTAGGATGTGTGGAGACGTAATTTTTTTGTAGGCTTGTGGCTACAAGCATGCTGAGAAGATGAGGGATGTAGCAGACGCTCTTACTGATGATTTGTCTTGGAACAACATCTCTGAATCTTGGTCATGCAGGTTCAGTGCCATGCCATACACCTTCTGCAGAGCTGAATAGTCCCCTCCTCCTTCTTACAGACCAATTACCTCAGATAGCTTTTAGTGCAGGTAGAAACCAGAAAAAACAGGATAAGGAGAAGGATTCCTCCCCACCCTGCATCAGTAATTCTGTATTCTGAGCATGTTGACAATCTAATTATTGTCACCATGGCAAAGGTGAATTTACCAGCGGGTACAGAAAGCTCTTCCTGGTGCAGCATAAGAAAAACACTGTTGGATTTGGAAAGTGTCTGTTTAGAATATGACCACTGGGAAGCTGTAGCTTGGATGCTAAATGGGGGTGATAATACGGTCACCAAAATGCACACATTTATGACTGTGGATACATATGTGCAGAACTAATTTTATTTGTCAAAGCTCCAGAAAAGGGCAATACCTTACCTGAGATACGGTGTCACCATGACCTGTAAAGAACTCTGCCATGGTGGATGGGCAGCAGAGAGAGATCACGTCTCTAGGAGTTTTGTGCATAAAGTTTTTGTTTCTACTCAGCACCTCTGCAGGAGTATGACTTCACACAGGCTAATGAGATGGGTCTGGCTTAGAGTTTGAAGAGCCCCTCAGATGAACTCGAGGCAGCATAAGAAAATCCTGTTAGTGATACAGAAGATAAAATAATTTGATGTCGGTGTTGCTGAGTGAATCCAGAGAACTGTACACTGGCTTTAGTTTGTGAAGCAATCCTATAATTAAAGACCGTTCAGAAGCAGCACTGGGCCATGTTTTTAGTTAAAGAATTATTATCAGACAGACTTCTTCAAAACCTTAATTTTTCCTGGATGTACTTTGAGAAGCTTTTAATATGGCTGTGTTTCAGCAAAGGTGTTGTTTGTGAGCTGTTTATTAATGATACTGTGATTCCAGAACAATTTTCAAGTTCTAATTAATCATCTGGGATTGCTCACCAAGACAATACAGTGCTGTGTCTTTCCTTGGCTATATCCCTTAAACAGGAAAGAGTAAAACTAAAAATTCAAAACAGTCAGAAAATGTACTGCTGTGTGTCTTTGTGCAGATCTGTAGCTGTTATGCCCAGGAGCTTTGCTTTGTGTTCTGAAAATACTGTCAGAATTCCTATAAATAACATTTTGTTAATAGGAAAAAAATTTAAACATGCTTTTGAAAATGAAATGGATGTCAGGTTTTCTATTTGATTTGAACAAATAGTTAAATACACTGTTCCTACTTATCATGAAATTCTCTTCTAGTGGATATACAACATTTTCTGAAAGTTTACAGTTAACATTAACCCAGATGAGAAGACTTAATACCCTTCTCCCTGTGCGTTCTTTGGAGGCTGTGTCTTTATCACTACCCATTTGGCTCAGGGGGGTGTCAGTAGATACTCTTTAAGGTGATCAAAAGTTGATTCAGATTTTCTTTAATTTTTTCTTTCACAGTTGAAAATACAATACAAGTAGCATGGAAAAGTGGAGAGGAAAGTTGGTAGCTGTCTTCAAAGGATTGCTCATCTTTGTGTGTGTGATTAGCAGTTGTGGGAAACAAAGCTTACATTATTTTTTTTTTGGTAGAGAACTATGTCTGCTGGCATTGCATGACAGTCTCATTACACATTACTTGCCTGAGAAGAGTATAAAGTAGAATGGTCCTATAAGTACCTGAGTTCCCTGTTTTCCATCAGTTCATAATGCTACAGGTTTTTTTGCCACCGTTCCCTGTAACTTCAACATTGAAAGGGGATATAAAACTGAAATTCTGAAATGCTACTCTTGGTGCCCTCATGAAAGGAGAGTGTTCATATTAGACCTTGGACAAATTCCGAGGCAGGTAATTACATTTTACCACTCCAGAAATTGTAGGAAATTTTATTAGATACATTATTCCAATTTTTAGAAGTCAGCTGTTAGGTTGTGTTCCTGCAGAACATAAAGGCAGCTATTTCTAGACTTTGACAAACAAATTATTTTGCTCATAGAAAGAAGCAACATTTTTATGAAGAGGTGATTATTGGCTTTTATAAATACTTAGGTTCCACTTGACATAAGTTAGTGGACAAAGTTGAATGAACAAGATTTAAGCCTTGCCAAAGTTAATAATTAGGGTTGATACCATGTGAAACCGGTATGAATTTCCACTGCTGTTCCTGCATTGGACCAGAACATAAAGAACAACAAAGCATAGGTAAAGCCAGCAGCCATTACAGGAGAACTACTAGTGTTACTGGCATTCTTTACTTTATTAATAAGGGAGATTATATATATATCTTGCTTTTTTCATGTATCTTCTGTTTAGCAAGTTTTATTCCAAAGCAAAAATACTAATTATTCATGATAATTACAGTCCTGTTTCGCAGACCTAGGAGATGCCAAGGGAAATAAAATAATTATCTAACCTATTGGCTGATTACCTGGAGCAACACTATTATGTGTAAGTGCTCATAGTTCAGGGTGGAACGAGCTCTGTGTCTTCCTAGACAAATGGAGGAATTTAACAGGAATTCCTGTGTTTTTAATTTTCTACTCTGGACAGCAGCTCTATGTGGACACTGAAGTGGAAACTATACTTCAGAAATAAATGACCCATTTGCTCCCTTGAATAGCCCAGCAGTTAGAGCATGAGGCTGAAAGTTAGAGACTTGGCTGCTGTTTCCCATCGTGCTGGTGACTTCCTCGTTGACACTTCATGAAAGACAGACTTCTGTTTCAGTTTTCTTGTTGTCACAATAGGACTAATGACACTTACTCTCCTCTCAGATATGCTCTGAAACTTAAAAATAGGGAAACACTGTGTACGAGCCTCAGTACAAACACAAATTGTGACTTAAAGATGATTTGGATTTATAACTGCGTACCTATATCATTACTCTGATTGCTCTTTCAGCGCTTTTGAGAGTATATGAAGATGCTAACAGTCTGCTGAGCTGTTCTGGCAGTTCTTACTGCTTCGTTCTAAAGTGCTTCCTGCTCTTGGCTCTACAATACAGGGTGGGGAGAAACACCTCAAGCTGGCTAAGCTTGAGCGTTCAAACTGACGTCCAGGAGGAGCACACAGAACCAGACAGCTGTTGCTAAAATATCTGCTGTTGCAGTTGGCACTTCTGCTGTTCCTGCTCCCAGTCTGTGGCCCCTGAGGTCCGAGTGACACTGATTGGGGTTTGCCTAAGCCAGGAAGATGAAGCCAGTTTTTTTTAATGAGAAAACTGAAGTGCTAGTGCAAAAGATTAGTCCCCCCCTGCTGCTTACTGTAGGATGATGGAACCTTGGTGAAGGAAAGCTTGTTACGACACCACAGTATCAGTAAACGCAGCAGGTTCTGACTGCAAACAAAACCAATATTTTGGCATTTTGGCTAAGTGGCGCCAGAATACTTTCAATCTAATTAGTTTACATTCTAAATGCACACACATTAAATTTGTGATGTTATTAATCCAGCATCAGAAGATATAAGCAAAAGTGACCAGATGTTCCACTTTGACAGATTAAACGTGTTTTTTTTTTCCCTCCTAATAAAATGTCCTTCTGTCTTGGTGATTTTACTGGCTGAAATGTGACATATTCCAATCGCTGTTTATGTAAGAGCAGAGACCATGATCCACAGTTGTACTCTCTCAAGAGAGCTGTATGTCCATTAGGCTGAAGACTCATATTGTTTTGTGTTATAGCTTTGTCCTCCAAACGTCTAATTATTCCACAGAATCTGGAACAGTTTCAGTAACAAAAGTTACACTACTTCTTGCCATCCTTTTTCCCAAACAGCACACTCTATACTCATGATTCAGCAACTTTCTTGAAAAGCAGAAAATGGAGATTTAAATCCCTATTTCAAGAAGTGTAAAATGACTTCTAAAACACCACCTCATGTTTTCATGGGATATTTTAGTTACCGAACCATTAAATACCAGAGGGCAGGTACTCTTACTGTATTCTGTTCCTAGTATATTTTGAAAGAGAAAAAGAAAAGAGTCTTCCTCACTTTTATAAGGGAAGACTTGGTTGTCTGATTTTCCAGAAGGATTCAGGGTGTTTTCAGTACTAGCGAAAGGAGGCACTCCTCTACAGCACTGGTAAGTGTGCTTCAGTCAAAGCGGCGATAGGATGCATTTCTTTCAGGTCACAACTCTGGCTGAGGTGTTACTGTCCTCTACTTTACCCCCCTCGTTTTTCAACATGTAGGGGGCTCTGAATCCCCACTCTGAAGCCACTAAGTCCTTTATGACAGTCTGACAGAACCTCTGCATTTTACTGAAAGCTCTTGAGCACTATGTGGTGCCTGGACATCTGAAAGTGTACTAGTGTGGTGCCTGAGTTTTAAGGCATGGATAGATCTTTGCCAGGGCAGTGACTTTAAGAGTACAGCTGCTGTAATCTCTGTCTGTAGCCCGTGGTTTCAGCTGCGCTCTGGAAGCTTCTGTTTCTCTTTGCTGGCACTAACAGCAGCCCTCAGTAAGCAACCCAAAATTAAATGGGGCTGAATGTGGACCTTTGCTGCTGCAAAAGCTCTCAGGAAGTTTGTAGCTCAGCTGGGATGTAGACCCTTGGGCTTTCAGTATTCTGCCGACTGAATCCACGTACAAACTTTTCACAGCTTTTGAAGAGGAGTAAGACTGTACATCAGGATGTGGAAATACATTACAGGTAACAACTATTCAGTCAAGGATTCCGAAATGTCCTCGTGGTCTTGAGTGTCAGGCTTCACCTGTACCTGCAGTGTGCATCTGTGATTTTTTGGCACTGTGCTACATATTTCATTGTGGGAGACGCGTGATGTTGTAGCAAGGTCTAATGTGTAAATACTTTGTAGGTGTCTTCCCTTTTTGCCCTGTTCCAGCTCTGCTAATAGCACACTGGCTTCTTACAGTTTTATTCAATCCATCAAAATCCTATTTCCCCCTGTATTTAATGTTACTAAATACAGAAAAAATCAGCTAGACAAAGATGAGGAGTTAGTATAAAAGAAGAGCTATGTTAAATGCCTAAATTCTGGTGGCATAATGTGATCTATCTCACATTACCAAGGATTGCATACCCTTTGTCAAGTAAAAGATTGCAAACAACTCGAGCAAGTGCACACTCTGACAGAGGAAGGCTTATGTGTCTGCCACAGTGCTCCAGTATTTTAAAGAACATGAAAGTATAATTTGACAGAAACGCTACATAATTCAAAGTAGCAATTAGCGAGCACTGATTCTTGGTCAGTAGGAAGTTATCGAAGCCCAATTTCTGCAGGTGTTAATTTGCAGTTTTATCTTTTAATCACAGTCTCAGCAGTACAGTGGTTTATTTTGTAAGTCACCTCTGGGATGACATAAAGCCAGAGGTCCAAGGTATGTGCAATGCTTCCAAAACGTACAAAGCAAAGTAAGCTGACCCAGCTTCCAGCATTTTGTGTGCTGGAGGATACGACCAGCCAGTGAATGTTTGCACTGTTGAAGATGTAACACTTTTGACTTTGTGTTGAGGAGCAGAGCAGATTGTCCCATGGTGAAAATTAATTCAACATGAAAAATAAACAATTGCCCACACTTGATGCTCATACAAATATATTTCAGGTATTATGAATGCTGAATCTCTGGCATTATAAAGAAAAAAAAAAAGAAGGAAAAAAAAAAAAGCCTGGGGTGTGTGAAGATAGAATTTTATTTGTTTGCCCTTACTCCACACACCTCTAATTTTATATTACCCTAATGCATTAGAATTTTATTTGTTTGCCCTTACTCCACACGCCTCTAATTTTATATTACCCTAATGAAGGGACAGAGGCTTTCCATCATTGTGCCTGCTCATTCAGTGTGGGTGTTGCACTGTCCCTTTAGCCTTTTCCTTCAATAAGAATGTTAGTAGCCTGTCATTCTCAATTTCGAATAAGTACACTATACCCTTTACATTTTATTTTCTTGTTAACAGTGAAGCCCTGGACCAAATAAAACAAAAAGGACCAATCTTTGTCCTGCCATTTCATTACACTTTGAAAACCATCAGTAGTCTCTCTTTAATGCAGTCCTTGTTGGCATATGCAACATATTTTCATATTTTGTTCTAAATGGTTAACAAAAGTTAAGGGGCTACGTATTTTTATTCTGAAACAAAATGAAAAAAAATCCCACATGATTTTTGCTGTCAAGCATGTATTTATTTGTTTTTCTATTAATTGAAATATATTCTTCACACAGAAGACGTACAAGGGAAAAGTCGGTGGAACTACTCAAGACTGCAGTGATCCTCATGTTCACAGAGGGAATGGGAGTTGCAGAATGATAGGCTGAAGGCTGCTTGGCCGGAGTTCGTGAGTTCAGATCTGGGAGTCTGTGCTTTGCTGCCTGAAACACACTGCTGTACCTTTTATTAAAGCAAAGGTTTCTCAGAAATTAGATTTCAGGAGAGAACAGGTGCCAGAAGGTAGCAATGTACAGCTTGTTCTGAAGCTTAATTGAAGGCTTCTTCATGTTTGAACACACGTAGAAGGAAAGCAGAACTCGGAAGCATGACGTTACCCGTGCAAGCTTTCTTCTGATGAGCCTAACCCGAGATGATGGCCTCAGGGGCTAACACAGCATCCAGCAGGTTATGGAAGGCACTTTTATTGCATTCAGCCTTTTGAAAGTATCACGTATGATGCGACCCTTGCATTGTGTGCAGAAGCCTCAGAAGGTTTGGCCTTGTGTGGAAGTTTTCAGATTTGCAACATTTTTCTGTTTTCAGACAAAGCACTCCATCTGCTCAAGTCCTCTAATAGTTTTGCTCTAACACCAGTATTACTGCCTTTGCACTATGAACTGACCAGCATTACCTTCTTTAGACATTTTGTAATCTTTTTTTTTTCCCCTTACTGTCAAAAACAGGGCATTAACATCTGCAAAGGAGAGATTAGAGTCATATATCATACTGATTTTATTTTTTTTTTTGAGTGCTGATACTGCTTCAAAAGTCCCTCCCTTGTGACACAACTGCACGAAGGAACTGACGAGTCTGCAGGCAGCAAACAACCTTGAAGCACTTGCACTGCAGTTCAGAAGTAATTAATGTCGTCTACTCTCACCCTACACTTCCCACAGATACACATTTCAGCTCCTGTGCTCTGGAGCCATGAAGTACTCCTTCTGCGGAGATAATCATCCAGAAGGACGTTTTCATTGACAAGTACTTACCTAAGCCTCACAGTCTTTATTGATCAAGGCTGACACCTTCATCAAATAAACAGAGCAACACCACTTTGGCTATTGCCATTGAAACACTCCTCAACCTTCTCGAGCAAATCTCTTTTGTAGTGTTTATGTAGATCTGGAATTTAACTTGATGTGCTGGGTTCTTATTCTAAATATTGGGAATTGGTTTGCTTCTTAGATTTTAAATTTTTTAACCAATATAATATATGGATATTTATCTGAAGAGAATCCTTTTTACTGAACATTAGAACTTACTTGATTGTTTTGAAAATTAGTCTTTTTATTGTTTTATACTTTTACTGTATAATTAAAATATTACACAGCAAGAGTTAATGGTTTAGCACAGGATACTCTTTTATGCTATGCTAAACGTGTGAAAACAACTATTTGCAGTGAGAATTAAATGTGTAGATGCAAAAATACATAGGTGTTATTTCAGAAAGCAAGTACAAAACCAGACTCTACATAAATTGAGAAGGCTCTAATCAGTCATACAGATTATAAGTCAAAGTTAGCAATGATACAAAACACAGACAATATTTGTGTATTCTTTAAGAAAAATATAATTAAATGCTGGCTATCCTAAACAAAAAAATCCTAAGGCTAAACTCCAATATTTGTCGGTAAGTCGCAGTAGTTTTTACATGTGTATTGGACATTAAAGAGGGAGAAAAACATTAGCCGGGAGCGAAATTATTTGGACTCATTCAATATTGTGCTGCTTTCCCAAAAGAATTGGTTTTGCTTATTGACTGATTGATTTTGTAAGAAAAGTGGTTGTTTATTCATGTACCATAGAAGCTGAGTTTTGTATCATATTTTGATATTCTGTAAAGATGAGATGGACAAATGACAGTCTGTGCTTTGTATAATTCTGTATAGCTACTATGCTGTGTTATTTCTCTGATTCCATTCCCATCCAGTGGTGGCTTTGGTGTTTTTACATTCATCTCATTCCTTTCAGATGACTTTATCCAGTAGTGCTGGAGAGCCTGTAGTCAAAAAGATACTGTAGACACTAGAATTTTTTTGTTGATCCAAAGGGAGACTGGAGGAAAGAAATTAAGTAAGAGCTGCAGAATAACAAAGGTGGTGTAGGAACTCCCTGAGACAGGGCTGGAGCTTGGGAGGAGGTATCAGATAAGCTCATGATGTCCTTGTCTTCTATCCTGGGCACCCATTCACAGCCATGCTGGGAGAGAAAATATTGGATGAGAGTGTCCTGGTGTCATCCAGCACGGCTGCTCCATGGTTCCTGTGTTCTTACACCAAGAATTAATATTTCCTCAGTAAAGCACAGGAATTTAACAACCAAACCTGCATTTGTGTATCTGAATGATGCATGGGGTGGGGGCCAGAGAAGAATGTCACTTTGGTTCTGCTGCTTAAAACTGCACAGTTCTGATAATTTTATGGTTACTTCACTTTTATGATTGAGATTTATATTGCCATGGGTCAAGCCCTAAACCTGGCAGATCAGTGTCTCTTATATTGTATTAAAATAGAGGTTATATAACTCTGACTTTTGCAGGAATTGGAAATCTTGAAGTGTCATTAAATTGAAGAATGAGAGTGACATGTAATATGGATCTGCTAAAATGTTATTTCTTTTCAAAGGGCTTGTGTGCAAGAACTTTGAGGAGGTTTTTCATACTTACTGGATGTTGACATCGGACGAGATCATCAGCATACTCGGCTATTGGTCAGGTTCAAAGTGAGGATAACCATGCTGAACACCATTGATGTAATTTGCTAATTACATTTTTCAGGTAAGTGAAAAGTGGGAAAATGAAAGGTAATAAGGGTATTAGGGTGTGTGGTCACAAGGAGGGCTGGAGAGAGGAAGAACCTAGGATGTCTAGCAGTGCTGATTAAAACCAGAGGGATTCTAAATCTTGGGAGAAAGAAGAGACATTTGTTTTTATCCTGCAGAGATGTTAGACACACCGTATACTACGTCTCTCAGTAACACGTGTGAAACCAAAATTCCTGTAGAATTGGTTATTACTTTTTTAGCTGTCAAAAATGCCCTGTGTGCCAAACAAAATTCACTGTATCTGAAAATCCAGATAAATTTCCAAAGGGTTTGTGAAGGATAGGAGGCAATGAGTAGCTAATTCAAGACTCAAGGTGGGAAAACAAACATCAGGGCCTAGTACATTGCAGACAGTCCTGTTACATCTGGGCCTAGAAGGCCAGGAGCTGAGACTAGCAAAATACAGAAATAGAAAATCTAAGGTTTGGAGCTAGGGAGGGATTTGTAGTGCATCTTCAGAGAAGAAGTCTCAGCTAGGTGTGAATTTGTCAATTATATCGCCTTAATTGATATAATCTTTTGTGGGAGTGGGCTGTTTTCAGGAAAATGGGAGTTGTGTAACTTTGCTTCATAACAAAGTTCTAGTAAGAAGGTAAGCCCTTGAAATGACAACTGTTAATAGTCTGTAGTGCTAGCCTTTAATAAAGGCTTTTTCACTGTGAGGGTGATGGAGCACTGGCACAGGCTGCCCAGGGAGGTTGTGGAGTCTCCTTCTCTGGAGACATTTAAAACCAACATGGACAAGTACTTGTGTGACCTACTGTAGATGATCCTGCTCCAGCGGGGCGGCTGGACTAGATGATCCTTTGAGGTCCCTTCCAACCCCTGACATTCTGTGATTCTGTAATTCCTTCTGAACAACCCCGTGAAGCAAACAGTGTGAAGGGGCTGCATTCATTCTCTACCAGCCACCTACCTATCACCAGTTGCTTTGAATGGATTTCATAGTTCATAATACCTGCGCAAACTCCCTAGGCCATAGGTTATATGAACTTCTAAAAAATATCTTAAGAAACAACTAGCTGCGAGTGCGAGAACCAAGGCATGTGTACTCTCCAATTTGTATGTACGGTATCTCCCAAGTGAAAATTATTTTTTCCCTCTCTTTGGAGTGGAAGCATTGCGTTTTACTTTGTGGATCTCTTTGAAGAGATAAAGTGCAATGTAAGTGCAAGTGCCAAGAATCATTATCAAGGGAAAGTGGATAAGGTACTTAATGAGATAGGCATGTGTTTTTGATGACGGTCCAGACCATGTCAATTCTCAGGAGTAAATGGCTTTGTGGACTTTACTAATTTGGAATGAATGGCAGCTAGGAGTGTCTAATAGATATTTGGAGCTGAAGGTCAAGTCATATATTATGGTAAAGGCTTGTTGCCCAAGATTTGTAGTGAGATTTGATGTATGGCTTTGATTCTGTTTTAATATACCTGTTTGTTTAATGACTACCTGCATTAATTTGCTTTATGCAAGTAAGAAATATGCGCTAAGCGATTTTGATATTCTGGTACTTAATCCTGCTTCACTTTTGGTCTATATTAAATGTGTGACTTTTTTTGTTCAGTGATGCCAAGAATTTCTTGGATGTAAAACTGGCAACCTCCTATGCAGAGAAAGGTGAAAGAGTACTTATCAAAGGATGATGCTATAAAAGCCATACTTTTGTTGCCAGGTCTCTAATTAAATTACCTTTTACTGCCCCTTTTTTGAATTTATTTCTCTTCTTTAAAGCTTTATCTTGCCTCATAAGCAAGATTTAAGATCTAAATGTGGCTGTCCTTCAACTGTTCTCCAGCTAAACACTTCCTACAATCACCACCCTTTTAAAGTTTGGAAAAATAAAGTGATGCTTAAACAGAATACTGAATTGCCATGAAATAAAATGAATGACGTCATAGAATAGTATTTTCAAAGTAACATTACCTAGAAGATGAAACTCCCTCAAAATCAGATTTTGGGACAGATACAAAGGCTGTTGATGTCTAAAGTATTACTTACATGCACGTGTCTAAGTGTTACATACACCTAGCTCAGAATCTGCCTCACAGGTCAGCCTTCAGAGCATCCATACACATCAGTTGCTTTAATCTTTTTAATGCTGTAGATATTTATCATTCGTAGGGAGCACGTGTCCAGGTTGCTTGGTCTGAGGAACAGTGTGTCTGACACAGCAGCTTGTATGCCATCTACTTGTTACGCCTCTCTGCCAGCTGCATTTTTTGTGAAGCTCAATCTGTTGTACATTCACACCACTTTTTATACCACCCAGCAACATTCAGATTAACAAAGGGCATAGTTGCTGTTATTGCTTTCATTTAAAAACATGGCGTGGTGTTAGTCATGCTTTTCATCAACAGCCGATAAACAACCATAGGAGTTCTCTGTGGAGCAAGAGACTTGCCTTCAAAAGCCTTTATCATCTTACGAAGCTTCTCTACATCCAACCTGCTGGGCTCTGCTGTGTAAGCAAACTAGATTGTGTATTGGGTGAAAACACAGAGAACCTGCAACATTCATAGAGCTGAACAGAGAGAGGGTAGTGAGTTAGGGAACGTCTCCCAAATAGACAAGGACAATGCTACCTCTTAAAATGTTAAAATCTTTTAAACAGGGCTGAGGTACAATAGCTGGAAATGTCCGATCATGGTGCTTATTTAAAGCAAATATTGCCACCATTATTATGAGAGGATGTTTTTAAACACTGTGTAATGTAGTAAGGAAAACATTTAAAATTGTATTGAAGCACTTGGGAAGCAAAAGGAGCTCCTGAAATAGCTTAGCGTGTTATCTGCTGGCTTGACAGAGAGGTTCATTTTGCTTCGTTTAGTTCAGCAGCTCCCTGCATAGCACAAAGGCTCTGCTGTGATCTATGTTCTAATAACCCAAAGGTGGCACCTAGGGTGGACCATCCAGTGGGGGACTTCAGCATGTTTGAATCTGCTCTAACCACTGGCTGCCGTGTGGGAGGACGGCAGCAGGGTTGTCAGACTTGTGTAATGTCAGTACAAGAAGAAATTCAGAAATATACAAAATTCCTGGAAGGACAATGACTGAGAACAAAAGTGCCAATGGGATAGATCCTGGCAGCTCAGGTTGACCAGTTGCAGGCTTAACCAAAATGGTTTGGATTCAGGTATCAGAAACAGAAACATGTAACATGCAAATACACCCATTACAAGACGGTAAATTTCATTGTTTTTCCTCATCCGTTTTCTATAAACTAGCAGACGGATTTAGGGTTTGAACTGGGGTTTCAACACTTCGTATTACCATGCCTCCCAGTGATTACAAAGAGCAGTGTGTTCATAACTTGCCACAGGTGTAGAGCTAAGATATTTACTAGTATAATTGTGTGTTGCCTTAATTGCTGCACTGTGCCAGCATTTGGGGGTCATTAAACAATAAGACTGCTAAAGTAAAAATCAGTACAGGAAATACTAATGCCTTAATTTAATTAAAAAATTATTACTTTGTTTGGACCATTAGAGTAATTGGTTGCAAGCAGTATTTTGTGCAATGCAAGTAAGAGCTGCATGTGGACTAATTAATACTTTTCTGAGATAGACTCATTTTATAGAGTTAAGCGTTATAGTAAAGAAGTAAAATGCCTCTAAAAATTAAAACCATTTCATCTTTTGATATAAAATACACAGAGATTCAGTGAGCATGACCTCTACAATAAAATACTGTAACGCAGCAAAGAATAGCCAAGCACCGTGACACCTGGCTTATTAGCTTTAAAACATAAATTAATCTGTTGCAAAATTAGGAACATATTATTAGGGGCATATGAAGGATTGCAAAAACCCAGAAGTTGCAAATACAAATCTAAAACCATTCAGGGTGGTGTCTTCCTAGCCTTACTAAATCAGGGAAAATGAGTTTTATGAACAATCCACCAGATGGGAAAATGTTCAAATACCACAAAATGTTGATCAGATTTATTTGAAAAGCAAGCTGTAACCATATGCAGATGAGAGGAAGTAAAATGGATTTTCAGATACGCAGTGACTGCTGTCAAGCTTGCAGCTGTATGAGTTTAATGCTATATTGCTGTTTCTACAGTAGACTTCCTTGATTTCACTTACCTATTTGCCAGCTAGTATGATTAATATTGATTCAGTTTTACAAGCAATTAACTTGGCAAGCATAAACAATCTTTCTGCTGGCTTTTCACCAGACAGTAATACATATCTGAATTTTTGACAGAAGGAGTGTCTGAGATGGATTAATGTGGCAGCATCCAGAATACTTGTGCAGAGACATACCGCACAAATATCACGGCATCTTTACAACTCTGGGATTTCTCATTTATAAATCCTCTTGGATTGCAATAACGTACGTGTGTATGTAATGTTATGTAAGGGTATATAAATAGTTACAGCTGCTTGATAATGGGTGTAACTTTCTGTTTTAACTTTCTAAATGTTTTATTTGTTGAATTGGGAATGAAACTTGAACCTAACCTGAAGTAGAGATGGAAGAGACTTGAATGTGTCGTTCACTCCTATTGAAACAAATTATTTCTTAAGTGATTCTTAACATTTTTGTTTAAGAGACATTTCTGTGTATGTACCACATTATCAGAGGAAACATAATTTTTTATTTGCAATGTTCTGTAATTTTTTCAGTTGTAAAATTTCAGAAGGCACTGCTGATTTTCAGCTAGGTGATTGAACAGTCCTTTTCATAATATATTTTTAAATAGTAGAAGTTCAGGCTATCCAAAAAATCAAATCATTTAAAGATATGTCCAGTGGGACCAAAATTGTCAGCCACTGAGGAAAAGCTGGATGTCAAAAGACGTATGTGCCCATGTAGGGCATGTCATTTGAGTGCTCTCACAGCTTTGTCCCTTTTCTTCAACTGAGAGAAGAAAGTTTGTATTAGATCTAGTGAGAACAGACTACAAAATAATTCTCCTGAACTGGTGGACTACTAAATGTGCATATTTTATTCTATCTTCATGAAATTGCTGCTATTTTGGTGGCAGCCGTTGCCCATGTTGTGCTTTTTTTTTCAGTTTCAGGTAGCAGGAAGTTCATTACATTTTGAGAAGTTTCCTACATCCCTGGCTTGGTCAAATCAAGGTTGTGTTGTTGCACTGGTTTTTTAAACATGAGCAATCTCTATCTGATGGCTTGTTAAGAGTACACTTCCTTGTCAGAAGTGTCTTCAACGTTGGATCTGCGCTGCATATGTGCCAGTTTATAGGTGAGATTTCAGCGCTGACTTCATACAGGATCTTGACTCCTTCGGCAGCAACCTCAGTCGTCAGGTGAGGTTTTGCTGTAGCTGCCGTAGTTGTTAGCAGCTCTCTTGTGTTACACGAGGTAGAGAGTAACTAGATGTATTATTTCCTGTTGAGTTCTCATCCACTATCCATCAGCAGACATTCAAGATACAGTACAACTAAATTCCTCCTCCAGCTTCCTAGTAGAGAAGTGGGTTTGATTAGCAATTCGAAACAGATATGAAGAAAAAAAAGACCCAAGCAGACAATTGGATTTCGCTTCTTTCTCACCTCCTTCCTACTTCTTTCATTTTTATTTCTACTTGTATTTATTATTTCTATATCTGTTTCTGTTTCTAATTTCTGTTTCTTCTATCATTCTCTTTAGATGTAAGTTCACTGGAAAATGACTGTTGTTAAATACTGTGCGGTGTCTAACAGAAGGCGACATTTCAGTTGGTTGGAATATTTTGGAACTGTCAAACTTCAAATACCACCAGACTAGATGGAAGAGATCCTGGTGTCTTATCCACTGAGTTTGGAACTGAAATTTTCAAACGATGACTGGATACTGGCATTATTACTTTTTTGTGATGAAAAATGCATATAGTATAATCAACCCCAGAAGCAAAAGAACAAATCAAAGGAAAAGTGTCAGTTATGTCTTTGGTATCTCTGTAATGTGCAAAACATTTCAGGTAATCTAGTAAAATATGGGACGTGATAAATTTTGCTTTGCCTTAAAAAGGCAAACGAATGACTCTACTATGTGCTAAGATATTAGTAAGCTAATATGTTCAGTCAGAAAACCTAAGCTAATATGTTCAGTCAGAAGACCTAATTGTTCATAATATTGGAACTTCTTCTCAGCTCTCCTTCCTCTGCTTCATTTCCTCATTGTCATGCAGGAAGGATATTGGGGCAGTTTTTTTCCCCTTTCTTCCAGTTATGGAGTGTAGGACTGTTCCTAACTCACTGTGCTCTCTTGGTAGACCAGTGATCTACAGCAGGGTACAGAAACACACCCTTGACATCAAAACCGAGAAGCTTTCTCTTTCTTGGTCCATGCTGGCAACCCGGCCAAACAGGCCTGCAGCAAGAACTGACTGGGTCTGCACGTTTTCACTGACTGATGGCACAACACTCTCTGTGCAGCCTCTGCTGCAATTCCCTTTCTTGCTGAAGAGAATAACCTGACTGGCCATTTGCTTTTAAGGAGAATTGTCTCCACAGTACAAGAAAAATCTTACTGTAAAACTAGAAGAGGTTCAAAGCGATTAAGTTCCTTATAGCCTCCCAGCTGGTTTCACTAGTGTGCTGCTGAGTCAGCACAGAGTACCCGAGGTTCTAGGGAAGGCTTTGCTTTTTTTGGTGCCACTTTCGTACTGTTCATTTCTAAGAGGTGTTGTCGCATTGCTCTGCTCAGACTCTGCTAGTAGACTCAACTTCTCAAAAGTACATTTTCTGTTACAAGAAACATGCAAATCCTGGGGGCAATAACCTACACTTCACATTTTCAGAGCAATGTGATTTACTCTGCTGCAGCTGATTCTTACAAATGCTAATTTCAAGGATTAGCATATTTTCATGAGGTTTTATGAGTTTAAGAACTCCTAAATAATATTTGTAAAAGGGGATATTTTTTAAAATTAACTTAAAATCAGAAGATCTTGATGAAAGAGAAATTGAAAGATGAACCCTGAACTTTCGAAATCTGAGTGGGAAAAATACCTTTCCCTCTCCACATTTTTGGTATCTTTTCTTCAAAATGTATTTTAAAGATCTTGGGAATACCATCTATATTCTCTTTTTCAAAAGAGAAGGCATCAGAAGGCATCTTTGTCTGTGGAGTTCGTTGCATGCTTCAGTGGCCTTATATGTGCTTTAATTTATCCTACAAACCCAACCACGCTGTTGGGGTACTCTCTTGTACACAATGCAGAGGGACGATAGTGAAAGCTATAAAGGCAAAATCTCCCAAACGGGAAGGAACAGCAGAGACAGGGATTGTTTAAGACTAGAGCAGGCAGGAAATGGATCTCTGATCAGTTTTCTTTCTCCACCAGATTTTCACACTGACTTTTGCCTTACTGGATTGCAGAGTCGCTACAAGATTTTCTTTAGCATTGAGGAGGTTACAAACACTAAGATCATTGTAAAAGATGAGCTTCTGTGGTGTCTGTGTCTTCTGTGCAGTTTCTTCACTTTGATTCTCCTTTGCATTAGGCACTTGGGGCATAGCACAGAAAGCCAATTTATTACAGCGTACGTGAAACAGAAGAAGGGATAAGCGTGAGAACGCAGCAGTCGAAGTTACGCTTTTTCTGTCACTGTTAAAGAAGAACATTCTGTCATTTTCCAGGTAAAAATGAATACAGCCTGTGACATGGACTTAGTGGTATTGAAGTGTATGTGAAACCTTGATGGGATTTTTTGGAAGGACACAGACATATGGTGCTCTGGTCATACTGGCAGAAGCCAGAGATATTGAAGCACTTATATTATTTTTATTTTTTTTTAATTTTTCCTGTAAGGTCAGTCCTTCTGTGATTACTCTTCCATCTGGTTGTACGTCTGCCTCATTCCCTGGCTCAGCACTCAGTCAGCTGTTGGCAATTCTAAAATGACAAAAACCTTCTTAAATCATCAAAGCCCCAAACTTGCCTTCTGGTACACATAAAAAAGCAGAGATTAGTGGCGGCACCAGCTTCTGTTTTCCAAAGAGGAAAGTAGGTTGACAACAAAGCTCATTCATGTCTGCCTTTAAAGGTTTAGATATTCTTTGCCTTATTAAGTAATCACCATTTCAAGCCTCTGAAACCCCAAGCTGAAAGACCGATTAGATATTACCCTGACTGTGCTGTTTGCTCTAATTTAGATTTATGACTATGTCAGTTTAAGGAATGAATCTCTCATATCAGACACAGAAGTATTCATTTCATTTTTCCTATGGAATACAATGTTTCATTCACTGGCAAAATTCCCAGACCTTCAATATGATGGGAATAAATTATGTACATTTACATGGCACTTTTATGAATTCTTAATTAAGGAATGGTAACTGCGATCTGAAAGGAAACATTTTATGCAGTGAGAAGAATAAATCCA
>NW_009700647.1:71284-92820 GCF_000703405.1 Apaloderma vittatum | reverse complement strand
TGGCAAAATTTAGCAGGAATGATAGATTTATGTTTGCTTTTAATTTTCTTTCATTGTGTTAAAAAGCCCTTTAACCTTTGAGTATTGATTAGGAGCAAAGAGTGAATAAATTCTGCTTGCTTTAGAGGTAAACTTTTCATTTTGACAATTATAGTGCAGCATATCTAACCTTTTTAAAAACAAGCAAACAAACAAAGCAGTATAAGCATTTCTTTACAGTAACAGAGTGGCATAGCTCTGGTGAGTGCAATGGTTAAACATTTTGTGGCCTTTTACAATTCCAGTTGTACTACACAGAGAATTAATTTACCGAACTCTTCTTGTAGTTCTGATGAGTGTTATTTCTGATGTTTCAGAAAGAAGAATAATATTTCACCCTACTCTGATAGCACTACAGAGCACCACTTAATTCTGTTAAAATTCCTGTTATATTTACCACCATCAAAAGAAAAAAGTTCTTAGTTGCAGTGAAAGCATCTGGTCTTAAGTGTGGAAAAAATTAAATACCTACTAAGCAGTTGTAATTTTAATGCATCTCAGCTGGTGCATATCTTTAACAGAAATTTTGGCAGTAGATATGTGTGTAATATAAAGGAGATATAAGAGAATATAAAGATCAAGAAGAATAGAAGCTGTTCATTACTATGAGACTGTCAAAAACATTAAACTATTCTGTCACTATATGCTGAAAAACAGAAAAAAAAAAAGTGATTACTTTCTAAAGGGCCTTGTCACTGCAGTCATGTGGCCCCTTTTCATGGTCAGCCCAGGCTGCCACGTGACTTAATGTGAGAGCTTGAGCACATCAAGGAAAATCTGAGCTGAGAGCTACCATGCAGGTGCACGAATGTGTGAGATATCTGCAATGTGTTTAGGTACAAGTGAAAAATTAGTAAGTGGGAAGTTGCTGCATGGTGTGCCAAGCTGTGACAAGCACCTCCTCACCAGCTGCTGGCATTTCCTTGTGCAGCTGCTGTACGTCACCGCTGGGGGAGAGTCACAAGGGAAGATACGAATGAGATTATAAAACTTCTGGTAGGGATCGATCCCTTGATCCCCGAGGCAAGATCCAGTCAATATCCCTCAGGCAAGACAGGAGAATCAAGCCTTAGATTACTTTGGAGGACTCTTCCCAGCCCCCTTCCAGCACAGCTCCAGGCTCTCCATCTCAGCCCTACCCATAAAGTGTGACTGAGCCACAGGCCAGTGGCCTCGCTCTCTGGAGAGATTCCATATGCCTTGGAGGAGAACCTGAATATCAGACGTGGCTGGCCTGGGAACACGCTTCTAGACTCCCTGTGATGACAGCTGTGAAAATTTTCTTTCTGTCAGCATTAACTCAGACACTTCATAGACCCACAGTGAAGGCATCCCAGCCCTTCCCTGCTGAAAATCCTCTGCGCAGAGAGTTGTTTTACCTCTTGATTTCCCTTGACGGTCCATTGCCGGCTCTACTCCAGCTTTTGCCCTGGGCTTTCTTAGTCTCTCAAATCTAATTCTAGTCAAATCCATAAACAGAGGACTTCTAGGTGTGAAATTTTGAAAATAAGACAAAAATGGCCACTACCTCATAGAGGACTTGATACCCATCTGCTGTGCCTCAGTTTCCATCCTCATCCTAAATTGCAGAGCACTTTTTTCATGCAAAATTGAGATTATTCAGTGAAAAAAACACTGCAGGCTACTTTGCAGGCCACAAATGCAACAGAAATCTATGGTTTGTTTAAATGTTTGAAAAACATATATACATGGAAACTGGCTACTTGTAAAAATTTTCTATAAGTTTAAAGCTGTTGCACTGTGCCTTATTGTTAACATAGGTGATTGTATGTCATTACTAAGATGGAACAAAAATATTTTCAAAATGTGAAGGTTAGATATGAAGCCCACTGTCCCCAAGGTGCAAACAAGCTTTGTTGCTTGATATGTCAGAGTACAAACACGCCAGACTCTTGCTTAGTAGGAAGAAGTGAGAAGTCTGTTAAGATGTGTAAACAAAGTTTACACAGCAGTGCAATTAAAAACTTTCTTTGCCTTTTAAAGTTCCCTTTATACTTTCTAGTTATTATCCTAAAATTAATGGAGTGAAAGTGAATGACCAGCAAAGTATAGGGAGAGAATTAGGTGCAATTCAATACTATTCATGCAAATTAGAGAGAAATTAAACACCAAAAAATGATTAAGGTGCTGTAAGGACAGTTAATTAAGGTGCTCTAAGGGCAGACAAATGAAGAAGTGCTAAGAAATGCTAAAGCTCTGCAAAATGGTGATTTAGACTGAAATATCATAACTGTTTATGTATTAGGAAGGTGCAAATGTCAAATGAAAGCACAGATTTGTTTTAAGAGTCACAAAAAAGAGCATAACTAAGTGCTAGAACAGAAGTGATACAAGTGAAGAGCCAAGTGATAGAACAGAAGTAAAATTGGACTCAACATTCAAAGAAAATCCATAAAGAAAGTGTAATGCTCTAAAACAAGTAGTGAACCTTGTTCCTTCGGTTTGAAATTAGAGGAAAAATTGGAAGTTAAGTTGTAGGGAACTCTCTGTTGCAGGGGGCTGGACTAGACTGAGATTACTGTTCTTGAGTTTTTGAACTAGAAACTCTCTTAGAAGAAATCTAAAGCAAAATGAAAACCAGCAATAAAAGAGGAATGCAAAAAAGAGTGAGCAGGCCAAGACAGCATTCATCTGCAAACCCATATATGTTCAACAAGGCAGGACATAGCAGAAAATGCACAGAAAACAAGTTGTCCTGTCAGTTCTCAGCTGTACTGATGAAATAGTTGATGCACACTGTAGTAGCACAGAAGATTAATCTCTTGGGGGAGCGTGTGGTGTGTGGGGTGAATGCGTGCTGCACCTGCTGTTAGCTCTGCACTGCCATGTCCTGAGCTTGCACTGGGCTTGATCATGGGGGAGGTTCAGGCAATGCCACATCCGCCACCAGAGCCGCTCTCACTTGGAAAACGTAAAGCCTATTCCCTCCTCTTCCTACCTTTCCCTTGAACCCACAATGCCTGAATACGTCAGGGTGGTATTTATGAACTTACTGACTTGTGCAACAAGTACCAGATTAAAAAAACCCAAAACACTACCTTCATAATGTGACTGTTTTGATATCTGTCTTTCTGGTACTTAAAAGTATTTTAAATGTTCAAAAAAGGCAGATGAGAAATTGGATGTGGCATTTTCTTTTTGGAAGTGTTGGCTTGCCTGTGCCAAACTTTGAGAAGCATTGGTGTCTCTTAAGTTTAGGTGACATAGGTCAGCTGTGGCTGCTGCTTCTGCAAACAGGAGCGGGGCAGAGCTGAGAAATGCAAATAAATGCCATGAACTGCCTGACATCGGAGGTCCTGAGCACAGCTTACGCTCATGGGTGATAAAGAAGGTCTCACAGCTAATAAATCGCTGTTCTCTCTGCGTGCACCACAAGTCCAGAGATTCAGACGTTTTGTGCAACGCTGCAGGTAAGAACCGTCCCAGTTTTGATGAGTTGCCCGTGTCTGTTGGGGTTCTTCCAAGCTGTGAACTAGGTCGCACATCCTGCGGGACCGCTCTGTAAAATAATAGTGGTTAGAAATCAAGATATGGAGTAGACCATTTAAAAACGTAAAATACACATGCACAAAGAATTTACTGCGCTAATTCAGAAACAACTGGGAAACAACCGGGCTAAGTGATCTGCTGATTTTCTTGCATGTTAAGGTCTTGTGCTTCGTTTCTAGAACATATTCATTTATTCTTCAGTGATGAGAATTCCAATTTCAAAAGTCATTAATCATTGAGAAACAAAGTCATACTGACTTTGAATTGCACTTGGAAAATAGTTTAGGTGCTCATGAGAAATTTGCAGAAGATATTTAATGATTTAAAGTCAAATATTCAGTATTTTTTTCTTTATGCTTTGTTTTTCTTGATCCTTAAATGTTTGCAAGTTTTAACTTACCTTGTAATTTTGTTCTTAAAGTGTCAATAACATATTTATCAAAGATGTAAACCCAAACATACTGAATTTTTAGAGGTCTGGCTTTTGATGGAATATATAAAAAAAATAATAGAAAGCCATAACTTAGATTTTCTGAGCTAAATGATCCTATCTTAATATCACGTTACACCTATCACCCAGGCTGGTGTGTGAGAATCAGTGCTAAATACCTGTCTCAGTATTAGAAGTTCCTATTGTTTGTGAAACCTGTTGTTGATGGAGTATGTAAAAATTATCTTCATCCTGTGGTATTTACACTTCCACATCTTTATCAAATTATATGAAAATATATTTTTAATTTTTCTACTTTATTCATGATGTGCTTCACAGAAGGATTTTCTCTTCCTTTTGAACTCTACAAAATTTTGTCATTGTCCTCAAGGAGGCCTGACTAACCATGTGCATGAAAAAATATTATGTATTTCAAGAAAAATAAACATAACTGAAGCTATATAAATTTCTTTTTAAATTTATAGAATCAAAAAGTTAGAGATCTCTTATAAATGTTTTGAACATGCTATCAATAAAGCGTTTTAATTAATTCCTACCCTAAAGCTGTCAACACTCGTTCTACAATCCTCTTAGATTCCTTTTCTTTTTTTTAAAAAAAATAGAACAGTTAAAACAATGAAGTTCATAATCAGTATATTTGGTTCATGATTTTAATTGTCATTGAATTACGTAGCACTCATTCTTTCATATTTCTTTGCAGCAATTTGCCACAGAAATGTGAAATCTCGGATGACGGCGTACTGCAAGTTTTCTCGAAGGTATCTGGTAAAACTTGGTGTTTGTAATTTGTCAGGACTCAAAACTTTGTATCCCTGCAGTAGTCATTAGGAATGGGAAGGCTCATTTCATTGATTGCGCTGTGAGAAGGCTGTTCAGGTTCAGATGGAGCAGAAAGGTTAGTGGAATATCGGTTAAATGCTTCAGTGGTCTGTGACAAATCTCCAGTCATGCTCTTCTCACAGCTGATGAATTTAATTTTTAAAAGGTGTTAAAACTGAGCACATCCTCGTACTTTCCAAGGCTGTAGAAGCAATCGATTATACAGAAAATGGTAATTTAGATAATAGCAATCTCGTTGCTTTTATATGGAAATTACCATCATGTAGAATCAGTCAATGAAGAATTCTAAGATTGTCCCACCAAAAAGTTTACGACCAAGGTATTTTTCTTTGGTTTTAGTGGGTGAAAGTCTGCCAATAAACATTTCTGTATATGTATTCCAGACTGGTAGCCAAGTCAGGTACTCTAAGTGGGTATCATAAAATGGGAAATGAACATATGAAAGTAAGGCATCAGCTGTGAAACTGGACAGGAATGTTTGGTCATTTTATGTCAGATACTTGCACAAAAGTTTTAAACTATCTTTTCCCCACACATTAGCATTATTATTGCTGGATTTCAGGACACAGCTCTTCATTTGCCAGTACCAATTTTACTAGTTTTACCTCTCAGCTCTTTGGCTTTACAACATCTAGTTCCAATGTGAAAAATTTTTAGAATGCTTCTTCTAGTGTGTCAAAAATTACAGCATAAAAAAGAACCTCTAAGTGTGCAAAAATACTAGATAAAAAAAGCTGAATCTGTTATTTGAAAAAATAATTTCTGTTGCGTTCCTTATTTTATGTGAGGGACTATAACCAGTTGTATGCCCCTATGAGTGAAAAAAACACAAAGCAAAACAAGCAAAAAAAAGCAAACCGGAAGGGCCAGATCTGTTTTGTTTTATTTTATTTTATCTATTACTAAAGCCGTGTTTAGAACTGTAGCTTTTGACTGCCTGAAGTCATTGCCTGTTCTAGTGTGTTCGGTCAGATTTGGGACAAGTCAAAATGCCAAACTGAAAACAGGGCAAGAAATAGGTTTTCTGATGTGCTAGCAGTTAATGTTTTTTAGGGAAGGGATTATTTAAAAATTGGTTTAGGTTAAAGGAAACAAAATGCATCAAATGTTTACATTGTCTTCTAAAATAAATATTTTTATGAAATATTAAGCAGTTTGGTTGCTGCATTTTAATTGAAAGATACATCAATACAGTGACTTGCTGACTAAACAAACAAACAAAAAACCCCATTAATTCTAGTATAGGGAAGTGAGCCATTTTGGTTTTGAGGTTCATTTTTATTTGACTGAGGTGTCAGAATGAACAAATCCTTGGATGTAAACAAATTTATAAAATCGGTAATTATGGGTTCGCCTGCATTTATTAAATATTTTCAACCAGATCTAGTTCTGGCTGTAACTTTCATTCCCAAAGGACTGAATTTTCAAAATCCTTTAAATAGAAAACTGGAATATGTGTTATAAGGTAGATTTACATTTAGTGATGAGGAGAGAGGTTAAGTACGGTGTAAATCACAAAAGTATTTCACTGTTCCCGTTGCACCTCTGAAAGGAAATCAACAGAACATTGTAAGCTTTGTGAAGTGTTTTGTGTTTGTTTAGATGGCATTGGCAAGTAGTTGATTACAAGAGGATTCTATCCATTTTAAGGTGATCTCAAAGCAGTAAGTACAATTACAAAAGATCAAAAAATCTGTAGAGCTTCTCTATGATTAATCTAGGCCAATGTCAATGCTCTTACTCACTCCTCCTCAAGGGAGGAGAATTGGGGAAAAAAGTAAAACAAATTGAGATAAGAATAGTTTATTAACTAAAATAAGATGAAATGTAATAGTAACAACAATAATAAAAATACATTATATTATAATTAATATATTATAATTGTAATGAAAAGAAATACAGTAAAGAGAAATACAAGCTAAAAAAAGACAGACGTTGCATGGTGTAAATGCTCACCACGCACTGATGGATGCTGGAGGAGCAACCTGCTCCACCTCCCCCTCAGCCAACACCCCCCCCAGTTTCTGTACTGGACATGACACTCTGTGGTGCGGAATATCCCCTGGGCTGGCTCGGGTCAGCTGTCCCAGCCATGCTCCCGCCCAGCTCCTTGCTGGCAGAGTGTGGGAAACTGAAAAATCCTTAACTTAGGATAAGCGCTACTTAGCAACAACTAAAATATCAGTGTGTTAACAGTATTATGCTCGCAGTAAATCCAAAATGCAGCACTGAGCCTGGAAATTCAGTCATGTTTTCCTCATACTTAAAGAAAAATTGCACTTTCCATCTCTCCCACCTTCCTGTTTACATGTTGCTAAGATTACAAAAGTAGTAATATTATAAACTCTGAATGGTGAAATTCCCTTTTGTGTAGAAAATACACCGCTTCTGCAACACTTGAGCCCCATCAGTAATATTTTAAAAAATATTTGTGTTTCCCAGTGAAGCTGACTGGCATTCCTTTACAGACTTGTATTCTCAGTATGGAATTTAAATGAAAGCTAATGCATTTTTCAGGTGGTGGCTGTTGCCACAGAAGTTGCTTTTAATTAGATGAATTAAATGGAGACTTTATTAATTAGTACAAAACCAACAGTTAGTATCTGTCCAAACTTCAAAGTTCAGACCTCAGCACAGTGTATATTTAAACTGAGTCAACTTTAACAAAGTTCCTGCTCTCTCCAAGCTTTTCTGCTTATGTGTGAGTGGCACTGATTTTATCAGGGAGTCAACTGCTATCCCCTGCAGGTAGTGCAGCCGTTTCGACAGGTATTTTCCTGCATAAAGCTTTTGAAATACATGACATGTGTGTCATGCAAAGATGCTTAGGGCTGTAGGCTACAGGCAGGGGTTGCAAAGTCATCTTTGAGAAGAAAAGTAGAAACTAATTCTCTGTCTTGATAAGGAATATGTGCACTGTGAACTTGTATTTACCACTAAATCAGCTTCTGTAATGCTTGTTCCAGTGACTCAATATATCATTTGGACAGAGGTCCCAGTAGCATGCTAAATATACCCAGCTCTTCAAGAGGGCTTTCTTCTAAAATTTGCTGTTCAGCGAGCCAGCGCTGTAACAAACTGCTGGCAGTGAGAACAGCATGTGTTACTAGAAGGTTAGCTGGTCTTCAGCCTCTGCACTATGGATGATATTGGCAAAGTGTGTTAAGGTCAAATGCCTTCCTTAAAACCATATTTGAAAATGTTTGCGATGATACAGGTCTTTAAGGCATAGCTATGCATCTGTGTGCTCAGAGCTAGGCAACATATTGGTGAGACAGGAACTGAAGTGGCAAGATAAGTGCTACAGCGTTAAATAGCTGTTAAACAAGCACACAAATTGCTTCTGTTCAGTGTAAATCTGCTGTGACATTCACGCTTGTGCTTTGAACAAGTTTACTAAGTTTCTTAACATTTAAGTGGGGGAGGGCTTTTTTAATCTATGAAGAAATGGGGATGTACTATTGTTTTTACTGGAGACAGATTGATTTATAAATAGGACCGTTATGGCATATTTCTGTAGCCATCACTGCAGGACTACAGTCTGATAAAGGCCTGGGACAATACACAAAGGCAGAAATATCCAAGACAGTGGTATCATGAGTGTCTGAATGATTGGGGGGCACCTGTGGCTGATGGTGTTTTCTTTTTGTTATGTATAATGTACCTCTTATCCAGGAAATACTTACTGGCTACTCTTTGCTCCACTTCTGTTTGTTTCTGTTAAAGTTTCATGTCTATTTCTGTCAAATTTATTTTAGTTCGTTTTTCTTTTAAGAAAACTTCAGGGTTTGATTCATCCTTGCTGATCCAACATTAAAATCAAGGTAAAAGTTCCCAATATTTTAAGCAGAAACAAATGAGACTCGTTCAGAAGTCATGTTTCATTCATATAGGGAAAAAAAAAAGGAAAAAAAGGCAAAGTAACATATGAAATAGTACGTAGTATGTCACTTGATCGATTTGTTACTGTCAAAATTCTGAATTTATTATGGTTCCTTCAAAGATAATTTTAGCATGCACAGTACATCCTACAAAAGAAATACTGAACGGTGGGTTTCCACCCACTAGATCATGAACAACTACCACAAAATAGCTTGCTTCTGTCAGAGACTGTAAGAAGCCAATTCTCATTTGTGAAGTATTGCATGCACAGAGGAATTATATGCTGCAGCATCTGTGGGAAAGCTGTAAGTTACCGGAAAACGTCCTTCTAAGCACACATGAGAGAATAAAAACCACACTGCTCTCTTCTTCATGTGGAATAACTGTGTGGCTCAGCTGAACACTAGAGATGAGTACATGTGCAGTGGTTGACAGTGCAATGCACTTGTTTTGTCAGGGACAAATTTAGCCCTCTCAGAGAGCCTGAATATTGCTAATTCTTGGTACGGACTTTCAGCGGTTTGCGGACACAATGTGCGCAAACAAGTATTTGCTGTTTCCATTACACTGTTGACAGAGGAAAAAACTCCTTGTTTGGAAAGATAAATACTGGTGTATCTCTTTTGTTCTTTATAATCAGGAAAGAGTTTTGTCTGCCTGTTTTCCAAGCTGACTGAAAAGGTACATGGTTGTGACCAACAAAGAAGCTGCTGGGAGCTACTGAGTTGCCACCAGCCCTGGGCAATCGCCTTTTAGGGTGACCAGACTCCTGTGGGTTCCTCTGGTGCACGTCGGCTGAGACGTCACTGCAGAATTCAGCTGACATAAGAAAGGTTCAAGAAGACTTAAGTTCTTGGGGCCAAAGTTCAATCTGCCCTTAGTATTTTGTAAGTATGCTGTACTTCATATTTTGAAATATTTGTAAAGTCCAATGAGAAGTAGAAAGCATTAAGGTTATACTGGCATGTGTGGAGAAACAGTATCACGATGTTCTTACACCAATGCACATGTCACTAGGTAGCAGGACAGTGGTCTTTACAAAGTGTGATAAGATGCGCTGAACAGTTCCATACTTGCGTTACAACATGACCAGCTCAGATAGAATTGCAGCCAGAATCTGGTACAAGGTGTGTTCTGTACCCCATTCTCCAAAATGCTGCTTTTGACACCTGTAGTACCTCTTTAGATAATGAAGATTTTGCTGTTGATCTTTGAACTTTGCTCGTACTATAACCATATGAAAATCATAATGGCCTCATTTATTTTAAAGCAGTACAGAATAGACAGGAGACATCACAGCTTTCTGACATGTAATTGTGACTTTGTAAGAAATGCATTCATTAGGGAACCATTATTTTCTTATTTTCTTCTGTGAACCTTGCACTATTACAGCCATCATGATGCTTTTTTTTGGTGGGGTTTTCCTGTCTTGTGTTTTGCAGGTTCAGACTCTGTAAAGCACTCCATCATTCTTTTGCCATCTTCCAGAAGTTTAGGATTTTATTTGGAAGTCTCCTTCTCAAGTAGCAATTTGTGCCTGTCTACTCTGAGTTATAAAACCTGACATTATCAGAGCCTAAGGTTGTACGATTGCAGACAGCAGCTGTTTTATACCACAGTCTGAAAGCAAAGATGCCTTTAGATCTTATATTGCGTGGTATGTGACCAAGGATAAGGTATTTTTTAGCAGGGATTTGCATTAATAAAAACTAAAGCTTTAGGATTTCACTTCAAAGGGAAATGTCAATGAAAGCATATCCTCTCTTAGTTGCATTGGTAGCAGAATATTAACATCACTAATGTAAAACTTAATACAGCTGGAGGCTGCAGTCTCTGTCTCTCAGTAGAGAAAAATAATTTTTAGACCACATCAGAAAACTGAAACACTTAAAATACAAAGATAAAGAAATGAGTGTCTTTTTTTTTTTTTTTCAGAAGTAAGCACGAAGAGCACACTCATTTTCAAACTGGAATATCTATTATTAAAAAGGTTAATTTTTAATGTATGAATTTTAGACAGGCACTGACTTAGAAATAAATATTATTAGTCATTCTGTGCTAGCTTTTGCAAGCTTTACTGGTGCTAAGTATTATTTTGTGCTACAAATACAGTCATTGGTTTTGGCAAAACAGCTCTACAGTGTGAGTTGCTGCTTGAGGGACAGGGAAATCTGTGTGAAATATAACTTATCAAATACCATTACACAGTAAAATGGATTATTTCATTGATACTAGTCCATAGGAACATCCAATTTGCAAATAGTTAGTGAAGAGATTTTTGAATGCAGAAAGTCCATTTTAGTTGAAAGGAGGAAAAATGGATTATCAGGGGTTTTTTTTTAAACAAAGCACATCGAGATGTGTGTATTTGTTTTTGTACTGTCCCAAATAAGGGATTTTCATTCTTTCACTGTAAGTAGTATAAGCAAACATAAGCATCATTCACTTAGTCAACAGGAAGTTCAGTAACACAAATTCTCAGCCAAGCATTGCTCAGCCATTTAAAGCATTTATTAGCCTTCCCAAATATTGAAAATGATTATTAAAAAACCTGATGTCTTAAGAGTATTACCTGGAGATCTTGTATGAGAATTGAAGCATTTCAGCTTTTCTCTTACCTTAACCATGGACGCTAGCAACTTAGCCTTGAATATAATGTCAGATTAGTAGCTATTAACTTGTGTCAAGTCACTCGGTGAATATTCTGGCTGCATTCGTGCACCTGTGAGTGAGGCTAATATTGTCAGCGCAACAGGATATCGTTTCGTTGTTTCTTTGGTTTTGCTGAAGTTGAGAAAAAAATAAGTGATCTAGGAATACAAAAAGCAACTTTTTCTAAAGTAGTATCAAATCGTTGCTCACTCTCTCTAGGTTCCTCACTTTACCTAATTTCATCAGCAGCACACATCAAACAGGCAGAATAAAGATACCAATTCCTCCTGAACTTCCATAAACCTTATAAAAAGGTTCTGAATCTGGAAACCATTAAGAGTTGATCAGTCTCCCTAGCACAGAAAGAGTAGCTTTCTTACCGCAGACCCGACAACAGGAGTCTTGAGAAACTGTTGAAGCCACCTTCCAAGATAAATGCAAGACCTTTCTACATAATTCCTGCAGTTTAATATGTTTGGAAGTCAGAGTAATGAAGGCAAGCAGTCATATGGCTGTGCAAGGGGGATGTGATAGAGCTGCTGGTGTACTTTTTCAGCATTGACTGAACTCTGTGCCTGTTTGGGTTTGACTGTGATTAAGGGTTGCATGAAGAGTATGCATTATTAAATGAGGTGGGTACTGCAAGCTGACAGGCTAACCCGCTAACCTGTGGATGGCATCATTTTCCAAAGGACTTTATATGTGAGGCTTTCTAGTTGTATGAGTGATTTTAAAGAGTCACTCCTACAGTTATATTTAAATGAACCAAAAGATGCTGTTGCCTGGTTGCATCACTTTCAGAAGTCTAATGGCGAGGCCCAAAAAATTAGTAGAGAAGCTTAAAGAAGAATTTTAGAGGAATTCAGTCCAAAATTAGGCTTAAAGGGCCTTACCTAACAACCACTGAGAAACATCTACGTTTTATTTCATTTTTATCACCAAAGTTTCCAGACTTCTATGGTCTGTTAGACTCCTATTTTTTTCCAGAATTTTTCTTGTACTGAGTAGCTGAAGTATCTCCTCCTGCCTAAAGTGTGTTAGTACTTAAATATTCTTGCAAACAAGTGCAGAAAGATGGCAATGATACATCTGTGATTTCTCTTACCCTCTTCTAGGTAGTGATTTAATCACTCACTCAGCTATTAGGATAATCTGACTCAGTTCACTTTCTCCCCTGAGAGGATTTGGTCTAGTAATTACAGAATATGTGCAATATACAATCTGGACTGAGTAAAGAGACTGACATCCAAGACTCAACACTTCTAGGAAAGCTTCCCAACCAGAACGACAGAGATTTAGAGCCCCTTCTGGCACTACATATGACTTAGGTAATTAGTTAGTTAGTTAGTTTTAATTTGGAGCAACTTAAGCAGGAGTGATCCTGACTTTGAGCAGACTATTAACTTTTTTTTACTTCTTATAAGAAATAATAATATTTATCTGGTTTATAAATTACACCTATTTTATTATGAATAAAATCTCTGTCTGTTTTTATTTGAGGGAATGTACGTGGGAGAGTTGAGTCTTTTTTCCTTCTGTGTCTGTATGTTTCAGTGCTGACTCCAGGTACAGTAACTAGGTGTGACAGCTCTAAGGGTGGCACATCAACTGCTTCCCACTAAACCCACTCTTCTCTGTGTGGTTCGGCTGCAAGCCCCGATCAATGGAGACCGAAACTTTGGCCTTCCGCATGCCTGTCTTCTAATGGTATCAAGTTGAAGGAATAAATTCACAGATAGTGGAGAGTTTGAATGTGCTGGTTCCACAAGTAAAATACAGTGAATGTCATGTATCCAATTGTGGCTGTGGAATGAGTTTATTGATCTGACAGCCTGCATTCTACTTAATTCCAAATTCATACGGGAATGCTTTTTTGAGTTAGACGTAGAGAAGATTTGATGCTACACATTTGCACTACTGTCTGGTTCTTACTGATGGAGAAATTGTGATTGCAAAAAATGTGAGATGTAATTTTCTCAATTACACATGCAGGATTTATTAACGTATTTCAGGCCAATACACAAAGTCTGAAGTAGAGCTCATTAAGTCAGTAAAGGCTTTATTTTTGCTACCTCATTAAAATAAATGTGATTTATCAAAACTGAACTTTCCAATTCGACTTCAAGTGTCTTCAGACTCCCTTTTTCACTGCCTTGAATGCTTTTGATGCTCTAAATTCATGTTGCTTGACAAGCACTTTCCTATCTCTGTTTTTTAATAACTGTTCTGCAAACCTTTTCACTTTCTTTGTGATTCAGAAAGAAATATAGTTTAAAGATTAGGAATTCTTCCAAAATTTGGCATTCCATTCAACTTTGCTTTCGAAGTGTGTATCGGTTAAATTAATGTCCCAAAGAACTAGCATGTATCGACAAAATCATACTGATCATCATCAGCCAGAGCATTTTATGTTCGCCTTTTGACATCATTCCTGATGTCTACAGATGTTCTTGCTTATGTCTTAATTACGCATCAAACAGTCTGAATTTTCTGCTAAATTGCAAGTATCTTCGACAATTCAGTCCATGTAAATGGATACATGATAATGTTTCTGTTCCTCAGTTACATGACATTATTTTTAACTAACGAGTAATAATAGAATGTTAATATGAATTCATGACACTTTAAAAATTACTGATATTTTCATGAATACTAGCAGCTGTTGAAATAATCCTAATTACAAATATCACTTATCAAGAGTAGCATACTGAAGACAAGTAGTTTGTATGCAAGTACTTTGGCAAAGCTCTTATGTTCTATTTTGTTGTCTTAATTCTTGAACTGGATTTGCTTTTTCCTGATGAGCATAATACTGGACTTGATATAGTCCAAATTGAAATTAATATGCAGTAATCTGATAAAATATATCTTTATTCAAGAGATTCAGAAGAACAAAGAAGTGATAGAATTAAACTTTTGCCTTGCTGAATTAGATATATTATCTGTCACAGCAGGTATGTCAAGTATTATGTGGAAGATACAGGATCAAATAAATTACCTACTACATCAAATAAATCATCTGGTAAAACATACTATATTAATATTAAATCAAATATGTTTAAGAATTCTGAAGCCTACAGATAGTTAGAAAGATATTATTTCCTAAGTCTTTATTTAAATTCAGTTCACTAAACATACAAGGTGTGCACCATCTGGTAAAAGGCAGAAATATTCCTTTGACAACTTTCTTTTTTATATTAGACTGTTTTATTAACTCTGATACTGACATAGCAGAATGGTGGTATACTCAGTGCTAGTAAGTTTATTTTTTTAATTGTGGTTAAAGAGGCTTTGTTAATGAGACATTTCACGAGACAAACATTTATATGATGACTATGATGTGGATCATTGCTGTGTCTGTTTGTTATAACTCTTAATGAAAAGCAGCTTCCTATTACATATGCATGGAAGTCTGCTTTTTACTGTCAGTGATTTTCTTACTTTGAGCTGCATAATATCTGCTTTGAATTTATGCTGTTACACAGACATAATGTCCAAATTTGAGCAGTCCCAGTCTTTTGCCATGATGTGTTTTAAAAATTGTTTTTTTTCATTTGCTTGTTTGTTTAAAAACCTGACTTTTGCAACTTTTTTTTTTTCCCCTTGTTTTGTTTAACCTTTGCACAAGCTGTCATCTTTTCTGGACACTGATCTTCAAGAAACTCACACATCATGTATATGGAAGCAATTTACCTATTAGACAGCTATTTAGCAATAGATCTTACCAGGAATTCCGGTCAAAATATGACACGGTCCACAGTGCTGCATCTAGTTATATTAACAAAGCATTTGCACCTGGTTCATCCTATGCTATGCAAAATGAGTTTTTAATGGCTCCCGGAAGAAGAAAGTGTGCCATTAAGATCTGAGCATATGCTAGTCTGGAGAAAACTGGACCGAGATTCAGAGAAAGGTCCACTTGGCTCATTTCCACACATTTTTTTTTCATCCATTAGCAGTGGGCTTTCTTCCCACTCCAACTTAGGTACGGAGGTTAGCTTAGTCAGTGGAGTTCCAGTGAGGTTTGGTTTTATCAAGTTTATGATCCCACAGAAGTCAGGTGTAATCCTGTGATTTCAGGATTCTACTTTGTACAGACTGATTTCTTGATAAGCATAATATGGTCATGTGAGGAGGAATAACAGAACTGTGCAAATGAAATTTAAGATGTAGCTTTTAAAAATAATGCAGTGCAGTTTATATTATTTTGTTACAGGGAGCACAGGGTAATATAGAGGAATATTTGGAACTAAATGAGTCCTGAAAGAAGGGAGAAAAGTGTTACTTGAAGAGCTGCTTGTAAAATTATTATTTCTGATTGTCTTTTACTTGATTTCAAGTACATTGCAGTTTGTAATGTACAAAATCTTCTTCTGAAAATCTACCAAGGTAAATGATAAGCAGTTTCTATCATTAAGGGATGACAAATTATCTCCCATGTTACGTAGTGCATCAAATATGATTCAGTTTGGGAACCGAGGAGTTGCATAGTCAGTTATGCACTATTGTTTCTGATTGGGTGATATGGTTTAGGGGTGAACTTGGTTTAGGGGTGAACTTGTAGTGTAGGGTTAATGGTGGGACTCGATGATCCCAAGGGTCTTTTCCAGCCTGAATTATTCTATGATTCTATGATTATAGTTTTAAAGTGTCCCAGAGTTTAGAAAAAAAAACAGTTTAACCTCTGTTATTTAGTTATTTGTACTTTACCACCACATCCTCAGATCCTAACTGTCATGGTGTAGAACAGAACCATTTGGCTAAATACAGTTGCTATGTATGTAACAAAATAGAAACTGTATTCAAATATGTCACATTTTTAGATGTTTATCACATTGATAGATTTGGTCTTGCTAATAAATTACATGGAAGTATCTTAAGATAAATTTTAAATAAACTTAGTGACTCTTTTTCTCAGCGAATATCCTTAGATGGGAATGAATAATTTGGGCTGCAGAGAATTTCATGTGATTTTTATTTTTTCTATAAACACGGGATGTTCTGCAGCTACGGTGGAGTAACTTACACGTGGTAGTTCTCAGTGGGCTGGATCCTTTCCTTTTCCTAGATGAATCACAAGCAAAACCAAACCTCTATATTGATACTAAAGTCAGTGAGACCCCTCTGGCACAAGAACTCAGAAAAGTCTCACTGTTGAGCTGCCAAGGTAAGCAGAAAAACAAACGGGATTTTGCTGCAGCAGCATGTCAGGGAGGAACATTTAATGGGGAGTTGTGTGGCCGTCTCAACCTGGGGAGCAATGGGGAGAGCCCCTTTAAAAGGGAAATTCAGCACAAAGTATGGGAGGAAACATTATAGTAGTTGCTGCTGTTGGCAGAATAGGAAGAACCCAGGTGCCAGGAGTAAGGAGGGCCTCCAGCAGCACTGCCAGCATCTAAATGTGTATGACTGCTGCCGCCCAATTTGTGATACGGCTTGTGGATGACATCTTCAGGTTATCTAATACCAACATACGATAGCACAGGTAACCGGAGTGTTTTCAAGGTCAGTTCTGCATTAACCAGAGTGCCTTTATCAGCTCTCTTCAACACCTGGCACTGCTTTGTCTCTCAGATGATAGCCTTCATCTCTGCTTCCCTTTGAAACATGAGGCACCTACTCTTATACAGCATCAGCAAGTAGTTGCGACGCGCCGTGCTGCTCTGTGAAGCAGCAGTGTTTGTTCTGTCCCTTCCTAGGCTGTCTCTCACAAAAGCATCCAAGCTCCATAATGAAAACCAAAACACACCATTTCATGTCAGACAGCAGAACTAACTAGCCTAACATACAGCAGGCAGTACTTCAGCAGCAAATCTGAGGCAGTGTCTGACACATATTATTGCAAGTCAAACTCACAAAAAGCAGGATCAGTGCTCTGCTCGTATGTGTGGCAAGTTACATTAAGAATAGCAAAAGCGAAATACCTGTTTTATGATAATGTTGAACAGTTTCTTCTCTCGTGGGCAAATTTGTTTGCTTGTTTCTTTGGAGTTGATTGATTTTAGATTAAAATATTTTTACAGGTTTTGAGAGACACTGTGAAAAACAAAAAATGTATCTTTTTATTACCTCTGTAAAATGTAAAAAAATACTTCATGAGAAATTGTTCAGCTGAATTATTCCTATGGAGATATATTGCTAATAACACGTCAGGATATTTCTTCTGTGTCTTAAATAAACTCAAGTGGCAGTAAGTTGATTTTTCATTCGCTTCCTCAACCACTAGCACCAGAGACAAGTCAGTATCACTTGGATTTATTTTCATTTGAAGAAGGGGTGGGGGGAAAGAAGGCTTGATCCCTTCATAACAATGAGTTCAAAGATAATATTGTCTTACTGAAGTAGCAGAACACCATGAAGAGCAAAGACTAATCTGCAAATGGGATTTGACAAAAACTTAATGTAAATCTGTTGCAGGTAGGGCTGGGCTGGCAATTGAATGTGGACAGACGCTCTCTAACCCCCTCTCCCCACCTAGATGGGAAGGAAAAGGGAACGAGGCAAAGAGACCTATGGGTTGGGAAAGAAAAACTGGAATAGTTTTAATGAAACAGTAATGCAAATAATAGTGAAATGATAAAAATAAAGAACTATATACAAATATATATAAGCCCAAAATCGAACCCGACTCCCCCGATAGCCATCACCACTGGTGCTGCAGAGCAGGAGGCAGTGAGCAAGCCCCAGGCTCAGCAGTGGCAGGAGCTGGATTCGGGAACTCAGGGTCCAGATGAAAAGCAGGAGATTTAACTTGAACTAGCTAATTTGCAACACCAGCATTTGGGTGGCTAAATGTTTGTGAGGCAAACACCCTTACAACTAAACTAACATACATTTGTAAAAGGTAAGTTTGAGAACTGCTTTTTTAGTTTTTTAAAAGCCTAATTACTTGAGAAACTCACAGTTCTGAAAAGCTACTCATATGAAGAAAGGATTTCAGTTTTAAGAATTTGATGTTTGAAACAAACTAAAACAGTTTCAGAGGTCAAAATAGACAGACATAGATCAGATATTCAAAGGTTAGGCTGTAGCTACTTCATTTTCAGTGGCATTATAGAAATCAATATCTGCTGGGTAATTAATCTGTTGGGTTTCCAAGAAATACTCTCTTTCAGTCATGGAAAATAGGTGGTGTAATTGTTCTATGATATTAATATAAAAGGTGTTGAAAACTTCCTGTATCTTTTGCGTCATGAACATTACTCTTTTAGTAATGACTTAAAATCCTAAATCTGTCAGACCATATTTTGCACTCCAGTGTACTGGACTTATTTTGGGTGTAAATTAATTTACAGGCACTTTCATTTGTTTCTCTGATACGTATCAAAGTTTTATAAATATTAGTCTGAAGGATTTAGCATGGCACAACAGCTTTATCCGTTATCTTCATATTATATTCATCTTTGATGATGAAGTATACTGTAGGATAGTGGCACTCGATATTTTCACTTTAATCAATCCCAGCAGACATATCTTACTGTACTAGATCAAACAAATTGCACTTTCGATTTAGTTTGAATCTAGTCAGCCTGAATAAACTACATTTTTTTCCCCTCACTCTATGGCTGATAATGAGCAAGTGGATAACCAGATGGCATAATTTTTGTAAATTTTCCAAGACACATACTGTAGCTTGTAAAAAGACACATTCATAAATTGTATTCTGGCACATATCTCCATGCAAGAAAAAATTGGCACAGAAGCTACTGTTTTTCCATATAACTTGACTCTTAAAATGTATAAATGGCGAATTTCAGAATGAGAAACGGCACCTTTTAACTATAAATGCAACTAGTTTTGTCACATTTTCTCTCTGTTCTTCCTAATTATTCTATAGCAGAAGATTCTTTAGAAGACATAACAAAAATTAAACACTTCAAGATGTATAAGTTTACAAATGGAATTTGTTATATTGCAGTCAAAATAAATTAATTCTAAACCAAACACTTATTTCAGGAAGAAATTAATTTTTCCACAGTAAGAGAGTACAGGGCAACTGAATGATTCAGGGAATGAGGGGAGGCAATAGTCAACCTGTAGCAAATCCTTGTCTACACACAAGTGAATCTCTAGTTTTGGTTACATGTAGCTTATATACATCTTCTAGTACAGAAAGCTTTTTTCTTGGTATTGGGAAAAGGTAGTGGTTTGGGGGTTTTTTTTTCAGATATCCATGGTCTTTTGCATTGATGTTGCTAAAAAAGATTCATTTATTGGGATCTTTCCCATCTGCACGGGAGACGAGGTCTTCTGAAAAGGACAGTCTGTCACTGCCCAGATGATGACAGAAGTCTCCCTTCCAAGAGCCCTGGGAACAAAATCTTCAGCTGGATCTGGTGAGACACCCTGAATTGCCATTGCAGTGTTTTTTCAGAATTTGGCTGACATGTGGTCTTACATAACCACTAAAGATAAAAACATCAGTTTAAATGTTCAACGATCAATGGTCATCTCTGGTAGTCCCTAATCACAGTAGAGAGTTTTTCAAGCTGTATCTACAAAAAACATTCTCCACTGATTTAGGTGTTTTTCTTCTCAAAATCTCCTAGAAGAGATTTAGATATTTGACTAAATACAGAAGAGGACAATTCTGTACCACCTTTTTTATAAACCATTTTTTTTCAACTAGAGAAAAACTGTTATAAAAATAATTTACTTTCAATTGCTGCTGCAATGTGGTGCCTTTTGTCTTTCCCAGCAGAGGGTAGGAAAAAGAAATGTTAAGAATTCCTCATGGTCATTTTTCATTTAAATTACAAGCTTTCTATTAAAGAAATCATCTTTTTCCTTATAGAAAGGTCACCACAAGCTAGGAGCTATGAACTACAAAGTTCCAGGTGTATGTAAAGGCTAAAAATACATTTTAAGCTTTGCTTGAACTGTTGATAGTTATTCTTTACGTTTTAAAACAATACTGCACAAGTCTGATACTCCAAGTCTCTGTGAAAACTGCTTTATGATCCAGCATTCTGCAAAATGACAGTAGCTTGGTCACGACTGTAGAAACAGGACACCCAGCAGGATGATCCAGATTTCTTGGAAGTAATGTTTCAAACAGACTAACAGTCTCGGTGTGTGAAAACGTATGAAACCTTCTGAGCATAACAAATCTAGCTGGAGCAAGATTTGAGATAATTTAAGTCACACTAGCTTAAGTCTCTGTTTGCATCTAGAATGTATACTTTTACAATTTTTGTTACATTTTCTCTGACCTGCAAATTTGCAAAAAAGGGGCACTTCCCTGCAACAAAGCTGGCTGATTTCAGAATGTCGTTACCAAATCTATTTGGTAGTATATACTGGGAAAAGAGTGGATTTTTTTCTTTTCCCTTGACAATGCCTACAGAAACCTATTTTCAGATCTGTAAAATTTCAGCATTATGCACAATTCAGACATCTGTGTTTCTCTCATACTGCTCAGCTTCAGGATTTGCAGGCAATGCTTGTCCAGTTCATTTACAGTTTCTTTCCCACTCTAGACATAGTAGATTGACATACTGAGAAATTTAATTCAGTGCGTGGAGGGGGAGCAGTGTGTAGCATCTAGGAGAGGATGTGGTCTCCAGACAGAACCTGTGCTCATGGCACATCGTGATTCACATTGGCTGCTGTGTGCTCTGACCTGTGAGATCCTCCGTATCATGCAGTCTGACCTGTGAATCCCTTGTCACATGATTCAACGTGCAGCATCTCTTGCACTCGATCAGAATGTAAAACAACTGACTGGTTTGTTAGACTGTTTTAGTCAATTTGACTTGAATTCAATTTTTTATACTATCTTCCAGTTTAAAATGTACGAAGGTTTTCTGCACCCATGGTAACATTTCATCATTTCACTGTGCTTTGTTGATCTCTCAGATGCTGAAAACTCTGTTCTACCAGAAAGTAAAACTGCAATATAATCTTCAATGTGACTTTCACTTATCAGCTCCTGGTATTGCCAGAACCCAAACTCCTTATCTGGTAAAACCAGAAGCATTTTAAAAGACTAGCAATTATAGCATTGTAAATATTCTAATTTCATATCTTTTTTTTTTCCTTGGTAGTCTAATAATACTTTCTGCCTCAATGAAGTGAGCTCATCAAAAGCAGGTGAGTTTCCTCATAAGCCAGGTACCTGTGCAAGCTAACATTTCTTATCTTTCTGCTTGAAGAACTACAG
>NW_009700647.1:64256-71259 GCF_000703405.1 Apaloderma vittatum | reverse complement strand
CTTTCACCTCTCTCTAAATCTATTTTGGCTCATGCTTGCACGTTTTCCATTTTTATGATAGCTTTTAGTTCTGAATATCAAATTCATCTAGACTTGTCTTTCAATCAGGTAGAGATGTAATTATAACATGTTCCTTCTAGTTGACTGCCATCACAAGTCTCTCCAAAGATTCATGCCAGCACGGACATCTGTGCATCCTCAGTCACCTATTTGTTACAGCAAAGCTCCTACTGTGGCTGTTCATCAGGTTGATTCTCCTGGATCGCACAGTATCAGACTTGTGGGAGGAATCCACATATGCTTCAGGAGTGGTTTTGGCCTCTGTAGCCAAAGATACATCCTACAAAGAGAACATGTCCCCTACCCTGTCAAGAAAAATCAGACCTTGTGGCCTAAGCAATCTGGAATCATAAAATCGTTTAGGTTGGAAAAGACCTTAAGATCATCAAGTCTAACTGTTAACCTAACACTGCCAAGTCCACCACTAAACCATGCCACTAAGCACCACATCTACACATCTTTTAAATACCTCCAGGGTTGGTGACTCAACCACTTGCCTGGGCAGTCTGTTTCAATGCTTAACAACCCTTTCAGAGAAGAAGTTTCCTCTAATGTCCAATCTAAACCTTCCTTGACACAACTTGAGGCCATTTCAGGGGGCCGGTTAGCTCAATCAGTTGAACGTGGTGCTAACAATGCCAAGCTTGCGGGTTCGATTCCCGTTTGGTCCCCATGTGTTGCCTGATCTAGTGGAGAAGTGGTGTCCCTGGTGGCAGGGAGGCTGGACTAAAAATTAAGGTCCCTTCCAGCCTAGGCCATTCTATGATTCTATGATTTCCTCTTGTCCTATTGCTTGTTAGGTGGGAGAAGAGACCAACCCCTACCTCTCCAGAAACTCCTTGCAGGTAGTTGTAGAGAGTGATTAGGTCTCCCCTGAGCCTCTTTTCTCCAGGTCAAACAACCTCAGTTCCCTCAGCCGCTGCTCATAATGCTTGTTCTCCGGACCCTTCACCGTCTTCTTTGCCCTTCTTTGGAAATGCTCCAGCACTTCAATGTCTGTCTTGTAGTGAGGAGCCCAAAACTGAACACGGGGTTCAGGTGCTGCCTCACCAGTGCTGAGTGCAGAGAGACAATCCCTTCCCTGCTCCTGCTGACCACACTATTCCTGAATCAGGCCGGGATGTTGCTGGCCTTCTTGGCCACCTGGGCACACTGCTGGCTCATGTTTAGTGTGCTGTTGGCCAGCACCCCTTCTGCCAGGCAGCTTTCCAGCCACTCTTCCGAAAGCCTGTAGTGCTGCTGGGGTTGTGACTCAAGTGCAGGACCTGGTACATGGCCTTATTGAACCTCGTACAATTGGCCTTGGCCCGTCAATCCGGCCTGTCCAGATTCCTCTGCAAAGCCTCCTGCCCAGCTTCACCTAGTGGTCTTATTTATCCCTCACCTTGCTTCCCTTACACTAGGAAGCTGCTCACCCTGGGAGTACACAACAAAGAAAGCAAATAGCTATGCTTTTTTTAAGGTCCCTATACACCTAAAATGTCACATCTTGCATAGCTCAGAAATATATAGTAAATGGCATGTACATTTTCTTGCTTCACTGATCTTCTTGCTCAGCAAGATCCTCTTGGCTCAGATGGATTTTCCCAGAAGCCCAGGGCCCTGGGTTTCCATACAGGGATGATTTTCTGGGAGGTTTCCCTCTCATGCCTCTGCAAATAGCTTCCTGTTGTTCTGCACCAGTGCCCCCTTCGCCTTCAGCAAAAAGCCCTCTTTTCCATAAAACCTCTGTTGGGTTTTATCTCATTCAACACTTGGAGGAGTGGAGCCAGTTACCAGGTGAACTGTTGTCTACCTCCCAAAAGCATCCCAGAAAGAATTTTCATCCTTGAGCCATACAGAAAACGTCATTTCACCAACATTTTCTGGCACTAAAACTGGTGTAAGGTATCCCTGCAGTCCTGAGTCTCTCCTCTTTGCTCTAATCACTTTAACCTCATGTTGAAGTTCACCTCTTATGATACTTGAACTAGTTGGTGCACATTAAAGTTGCACAGTGAAACTGCACCTTTTTATTTAAAACAGTGCAATAGGGTGAATGATTCCCAATTTTATTTTGACTTCTTATAGTTACAGAAAATCAAGTGGAACTATACACTTACTGGATGGTTTGTCTTGGCTTGGCTAGAAAAGGCTAGGTAGCTGTCACTGATTTTTGATTATCTGGTGTGCCAACACAAACACCGCAGTATAACACATGGCTCTAGTATCCGTTACATGTCTATTCAATGCTGAATTTTTTTCAGAACAAAGTGAAAGCGTTAAGCTCTATTAAACAGATGAACAAGATTTAACAGTACTGTAGAAATATCACACTCTGCAGTTGGTGTTTCTTGACTGCTTGAACCAAGGAATGTTACATTTTCTTGTGTCTTAAATGTATTCTGAAGCATTCATACTAAAATAATTTTTAATGTTAATATAATTTTGAATGAGTAAAGGTTTCAAAGGATTCATACGAGTCTGTGTGATGAGGAGTCAACATAATTTCTAATAATGACTTTCATATCAGTATGGCATGACTGAATTTATTTTCCCCATTTCTAAGGACAGTATTTCAGGTCTATCCTCCACCTGCCATTTGCTATGTACAACTAATTTCATGTCGAAGACAAGAACTACTTAACTGGAATAATAGTAGTTTACAATAGTGGGAGTAGAAAGTTTCAGATGGTCATACATTCAGTGGTGATTATTTTAAGTGTTAATTGAAACATATTCTTTGCACAGCCGTGATACTGTTGTCCTTTACTTTCAAATTTTATATTTCTCTACTAACACCTGAAGTATTTTCACAAAAACGAAAACCAACAACGTAATTTGAGCTGGGCAAAATTATATTACCTCCCTTATTGTTTACACAGACCTAAATGGACTTTGGTTAAATATTCCAGCACTGAGCAACCATTAGCATTTGATTTTGTTTGCATTCTGAATATAAGGTGGTGTAGGTGTGCTGTACTTGGATAAATTGTATTAGATTGTCGCAGTTCTACTTGTTCCTACACAACAAAACTTTTACCTACCTTATCTCCTCATAATGATCCCTTTGGCTATGTACACCCATGTAGAGAATGATCCTATTTGGAGTGCCAAGATTTTATCTCAGCCGGGAAAGAATTCTGCCTTCTCAGTGTAAAAACATAGTGCAGAAACCAAATCAGACCTTTAAATATTATCAACAATTTTCACTCAGTAGAACTCTGGTTTATGTCAGTTTATAGCATCAGTACTGTTATCAGGTACTGGGGATCATTTCCTTGATACAAGTTCAACTATTTTATGCAAATACATATCTACTGTACTAACTTTTCTTGGTATACTGAACAGTTATTTTTCAACACATTTCTTTTTAAGAATGTATTTCTTAGAAAACTTCAATAATTCTAAGGTGCTAGGCAGATTTTAACTAGTCCAGCATGTACTAAAATACACATTACTGTGTGATGGCTGAGATGGTTAAATCAGAGAAAGAAACCAAGTCTGGAATTTTTTCCATACAGTAGTAATATTTTAAGTGATATTTTAAAAAATAATTATCAATTGCGTTAAACCTAAGCAATGCCTGCACCACGGCTTGAAAGGAAATGCAGAGAATTATTAACAGTATTTACGTGTTTTATGCTCATGATATTTAATTTGAATAATAAATAATAATCTGACTTTGACCTTCTTGATTTTGAGGAGAATATGTGAGTCAGTAATCTCATTTCTTTAGGATCCTTCTCTTCATTTCAGGGTAAATTTTATATTAGAAAGAGTCGCATTTGGGGAGATGTTAAAAGAACTACTGTGACAATCAATTTGTAGATACTGGTAGCACAAATATTAGGTCTGTATACAACAAGCTGCTGAATATTTTCCCTAAATTGAGGATGTTATTCTATTTCAAGTGCTATATGCGGGAGTAACTTTAATTTCTGAATGAAAGGACAAGGATATAGCTTCTGCTGTAAACAAGTTGTGCCTTCGTGTCACGGTTTTCCTATCATCCCTGGAGAATCTTATTCTAGTGCATCATAAGCCACTACTGGGCTGAGTCAGTAGTAACACCTACATTCTTACTACAGAACAGACAAAAAAAATATTTTGAAATCACTCAGAGACTAGCCAAACGCAGTTGCTTAAAGTATGAAGAATATTTCTTGGTTTTCTGATACTATGAGGCAATTTTAAGGCTGGAGGTTTCTTACCAAGTGTTCCGTCCCGTACTCCTTCCTGTTCTCTCCCTCTCCCATGTAACCTGGCTGTTTAACATTTGAGGAAAGGAAGCATTGAGTTTCTGACTAAATTCTGTGCAGTAGAGTTTTTGCTTTCTAAAGATGTTTCATGAAGCCACATGTAAACCTTCATTGTAGCTTTGCAAATCATTGCCCTGTAACCAAACAATGCTCTTGTCTACAGCACAGTATGTGCTGCCCTGGTTAAATTCCGTTGCTGGTAGCTGAGGTCAGGTGTACATGTCCTTAGCTGGCTATCTGACCATCACTCAATGATATCGGAAGGGAAACTCCTACAGTAAAATATTTTATAAATACTGTTAGGAGAGGAGCAACCTGCCATAGTCAATGCTGGCAAAAGTGAAATATTACTCCATAAAATGCCGTGTGCTGAATCTCTAGTACCAAGTAGCATAGGTCTGACAGAAGAGACTGTGGTTGCAAGACATACACTGGCTCAGCAGCTGGATATTAAAATTTTTAAAATGTTGCCTATAATATTCCTAGAATTAACATTTTAAATTACATTACCAACATATTCTGAAATATTTTTCTGAGAGTTGCCTAGCTATTTGCAACAGAATTACCTTCCCCAACCAGTTTACTATACTGCCTCTCAGATAAGTAAGAGTCAAAACCAAAATGAAATTGATATAACTATCTTCGATGCACCACCTCTCTAGCAAAACAAACCACAATGGTAAAACTGTGGTTGTGGAAACAGATTGGTAAATTTTCAGTTGTAAAAGTCAAATAATCACCTGTCCTGCAGTCTTCTGGAGAAGTCTGTGGCATTTCTCTATTTTTAATTCTGAAGTCCAGTCCTTTTTTTTTTTTTTTATCAGTCCCTACTCTGTAAAGCACTTATTCATACTTATTTTTGAACAAGGCTAAATAAAGGTCTTCTTTCAGCTTGTAGAATCAAAGCTATTTTAGCTTTAATCTAGCTAGCCTAGGTGTCAGGAGTAGCCAAGATGTGGCTCACAGAGTCCTGCATGAAATGATCAAAACCATTGGTCTGTACTCAGGGAAGCGAGCAAAACCAGCACTTCTGTTAGTACTGTTACTTAAGCAGGTTGTGTCCTTGCTATAGCTTTCATAGGGTAATATTTAAATTTGAATCAGCAGGACTTGAGCAGATGCTCATTGTCAAGCGTGTACATAACTGTTGTGCTTGTCTGAGATGTGGAGTCAGGACTCAAAGCTGAACTGTGTCAGAATACGCTCGATAGCTCAGAACAACTGCTGAGGAAAGCAGCTGCTACAGGCACCATTTGTCATTATAATCCAGCATTAGCATATTACAACAAGGCTTCAAGATAAAAATAATATAAAAAACCCCACAGAACCCCACTGACATACATTAAAGATATTAAGGGACTATCCTATATGTTCTATAAATGCCAAATTCCATTCAACTTTAACTACCATTACATTTCTGCAGTACTGTAAGGCTGGCAGTTTCACTCGGGCAGAATTGAAAAATTGGGACCTTTTCCAATCAGGTCAAAGCACTGAAAACATGGAGGCCAAATATACTCTATTTATAGCATTCAGAGAGCTGCAGAATTCTTTCTTCGGCAGTCTTTTTGTTACTCTTCTTGGGTTTTGGTGTGAGGTTTTTTTTAATGGAGATTACATTAAATATACCTTCCTTTTGGTCATAGGCAATAACTCGCTATTTTTGCAAATGCATCGTGGAACACAGCTTTTCTAAAAGACTGCATCAAGTGGGACCCTTGTTTTAGACTGAAGACACCTCAGCCGATGATTGTCTCTTCTTCCCCAGCTATAGAAAATGTCTGTTCTGATTTTACTCTGTCTCTGTCTAAGAAATAATGCATAAGGGGAGATCTTACAAGACAGGAAAAATTTGGTGAACAAGGAAAGACAGGCTGCAAGAAGAGATGTTAATGAATGTGTCCCCGTCCACGCCATTGTCATGGCTTTTTTCAACCAAACACAGTGACTTCCAGTACTTTGGTTACTATCTGTCACAGTAACCACTTTTGTTCCAGTGTTGAGCTGACCTTACCTCAAATCAGTTAAGTGAAATCTGATAAAATGAATTAGTCGGTATATTCTTAAGAAAGAAATAGCTGTATTTTGTGGGTAATACACATAGCTTTAGTTATTTTTTTGATGTGGGTGCAACCAGGAATTGATTTTAACAAGTAATTCCTTTAATACATTATATTTTCATAGTGAAACTGTTTCTTGATAAACCCGAGTCTTAATTGTCATGGGCTGACCTTGGCTTAGCTGGGAAACCTCGTGGACTGGGGTAAAGCCGGGGAGATCCCTTACAATTACAGTCATGGGCAAAACAGACTCCACATGGGAAAATTTAATTTGCTACCGATTAAAGTTTGCTTGAGAAACAAAGACAAAACCTAAAATACCTTCTTCCAGACCGGCTTCTCCCCAGGCTCACCTTCACTCCGGACCCCTGGAGCTCCGTCTCCCGAGGGCTGGGCCAGGCAGGGCAGGGTCGGTCCCTCCATCCGTCCTCCCTCGCTGCCCCTCCTGCCCCCTCCTGCTCTGCCCTCGGGGCTCGCAGAGCTCTTTCACACAGGCTTTCCCTCCCTTCGGGCAGTGTTTGGCCCCTTCTTCCCTTGGCTTTCTCTGTCTCTGTGTCCTCCCTGGCCCAGAGGGCTGAGCCCGCCCGTGGCTGAGGGGCTGGGCCGGGCCCTGCCCTGGGGCCATTGGAGCCAGCTGGAACC
>NW_009700647.1:20803-64239 GCF_000703405.1 Apaloderma vittatum | reverse complement strand
AGCCCCGGCCCCACACGCAGGGACCTGGCCCAAACTGGCCCCCCTACCAGCACTTACGCCCCATAATTTTTAAACATAGGAGTTTTCTTTACATGTAACAGCACCTGAATGCTGCCCAGATTGAAATACAAACACAGGATACAAAATCCTCACAGAACATAGTTGCCCAGCTAGCAAAGTTCAAAACCTCAGCTGTGAATGCAAAATTAATAATCATTGTCTTCAGAATAAGGTTTTATGTTGTTTTCCGACTCTCTCCAAATGTGCTGAACTAGGTTGCCAAGACCTTGTCCTTCTCTGCGATGCTGTGTCTTGTCACATGAGGGATCATAAACAAGGTAATGTTACTGAAAATACCATCAATGTGATAAATTACCCCAAAACAAGTATTTCAGATTATGTATCTGCAGATAAGTGTAGGTCCCTTCGCACAAAGGGACGATACTTACTGGTTCGTTGATTTCTGGGAAGCCAATAGTTTGGCCTTCCCTCAGATATTCTGTGTTTTCTTTAGATAGGTTGCTTCTAAATCACTCCTCACACATCCGTGGTTTTAAGAGTCTACAGAGATATTATTAAGTTTTTCTGTTCTCTATAGTAGTCTGTGGAGTTTTGTTACCTCTTATTCAGAGTTTGTTGATCGCTGGGGTGGAAAAGTCAAAAGTCCTGACTGTTGATGAATAGGCTTCCTTAGCAGCCTGTGTACACAATAGCTAGAAATCACACTGAAACTTCTGCTCTCCTCGTTACAGCGATGATCGTTGTCACCAGAATCAAATGAACTATCTACTGTGCATCCCACCGAACTCGATCATAATGTACAGAAAGGAGTAATCCCTTGCAAGTGCCTCTGACAGGTAGGTAGCTATCTTTGTGCCACATATTTTTTAAAAAACAAGCATTTCCCACGTTTGATGAAAATCGTATTGACTATTCATGAATTATACTCGTAAACACCTACTTTTCTGGGAAGTACCCAGGACTGTGTACCTAGTTCCTTTGCAGGTCGGTTAGTCTGATTTTCAATAATGGAGTAAAAATGTGTTAGTTTGCAGGCTGCTACATAGTGTTTTGTCTAAAAAAAATAGCCTTTGATGTTAAAATTAAAAATACTTTAAAAGATACTTGAGTATTGTAAAATTGCTGTTTTATGTATTTAGTCCACTATTTTTTGAAGTCCTACTGTATACTTAAAACACTACAAATTATATGGTTGTCATACATCAATAAAATACGCTATGATTGCACATAGTGATTAAAACTATTTTGCCTGTGTGCATCAATTATAGTCTCTCCATTCTACAACCAAAGATCTACCTAATTATAACATCTACACACAAACACTGTCTTACCAAAATTGCTATCTGTCAATCCAGCCTGCAGTTGTTTCACCTTAGACATTGATCTGCAGTTTTAGCGAGTTGCATAAGGATGAGAAGGGTTACATTACTTTGTCTATGTAACTAAACATACTGTTCATACTACTCTCTCTGACTGTATCTTGCTTTTTTACAACATGCTTTCTACAGTCCTAGCATATAAAAATGTGTCCATGCACGTTCACTCAGAATGCTGCTACTAAGGTTTTTTTTCTTAAGCTGTTATGCTGGACATGTTAAAACTTCCTCTGGAAGCTCCTAGCTTAATGTGATCCTCTTGCCTATCTCTCAGTCCCCTTTCATTCACAGGGAGGAATCCTTTTTCCAGTATGCATACCTTTTCAACCAAGCAAACTCCTGCCTTTTACCAAGCTTGCCACCTTTCATTTTTGGATAGGTCTCACCATCTAGATGTGTTTTTAATAACTCTTTTTCAAATTACTTCCCAAAACTATTTTATCATCATACAATCAAAGACTCCTTGGAAATGTATAGTAGTCCGGCCAAGTAGAAAAGAAGGCACCTTTTTGGTTATTGTTTTACTGAACAAGAACTGGTTCATGGTTGTTGTTGCTTGTTTCTTGTTTTTGCTTGTTTCTTGATAGAAACATGTTTTGTTAGTGTGGGCCCTCAGCTTTCTGACTAGATAGGATAAATATCAATTTACCTTTTGACAAGGACCAAGCATGAGGAAGGCAAAGAAAGGCTGACAAGGGCAGAAGTAGAGGCACCTGAAAGAGTGACAGTCTTGACAAAACTAGCATGCTTTTCTTCATCTTTTATGGTTTAAGTGTAGAATTAAGTGTGACTCAAGTGTCCCACTTGTAAGTGTATGGCGTGAACAAGCTAAAGGTACTTTCAGCACCACTGAGTGTTTAAGCAATAAAAAGGGTCTGCAGTACTCTTTGAATATGTCATTAACACTACAGAATGATGAGATGTTAAAAGGATACATGGCAGTAAGCATCCACTAAATGGTGTCAATCATAAGTATTTGAAGGATCATGCACTCTTTCTTGAAGTGTCTTCTCTGCTCTAATAGAAATGTTCAGCTATATTTCTCCCCGTATGTGAGAAAAGTGTCACAAGAAGCACTTAAGATTAGTGTAATTTAGATAATACCTTCTATTTAAATGATCAGTGTTAAAAGCTGAAACAAAAATAATCCACCAACATCCTGAAGCTCTCTGTGAAAGGAGTGTAAAAATTAATATGAATAGTAACAAAAGTATATAATTTCCTGCAAAATGCAAAACGAAAGAAAAGTACTTTCATCTCCCATTCTAATACTGAGTGCTCAAGCCAGCTAGATAATTACATACCTGTCAAATTAACCGAAAGACAATTAGATTTTGGCCAAAGCGTAAGTCTTTTCTAAGCTAAAACGCAAAGGAAAAAACTGTCATAAGACCAAGTTATCTTGTGTTTTGTGAATTAGTTTCTGCAGTCCTTCATTCCTCAAACATAAAGGCCTCCTCCTTCTGAATTTTTTGTGCGTGCCTAATTTAATCCAATAAAAACTCCTGTGTCCCTAAATGCATGCATATTTCCTGGCACATAACTTATTAGTTCACAATTGATACTGCATGTGGAAAGTGTCATTCAAAAATTAATTCTTCTAGCATGGTATAGCCAAGTTGTAACTAATCTCAGAACTGGAGAGGAAAACTTGCATTTTCTCACTGCTTTTGAAATTACTTTTGTTCACTTCGCAAATGCAGCTGCGATGACCGAGAAGAAGGAAACTTAAACATCTCCAAAACCCCCACCCAATATCACACTCTTGTAAAGTGTTCTTCAAACTGAATGATGCTGAAATGTTTTACATACTCTGTACAGGTTCAGACAATGACCCTTACTAAACACTTCCTGGGAAATTTAAAGGACTTGCCTGTATCTCCTTGCACAAATAGGAGGAAGCTCCCGTTGGCTTTTAAAACCATTTTCCCCTTTAGGAGAGAAAGAAAGCAAGTTTCGGTTTATGTCTTCCGTGGAGCATGAAAGACATAGAAGCCATACTGTCTCTATTTCTGATTCCTGTTTTTCCTTTGATCTCCAGGGGCATCGCTACTGTGTACTACCTGCTATTCACATCAACTTGCTGGCAAGTAGTCTAGTTCACTATAATATATCTGATGTGTCTGTTTCTCAGTCTAAATATCACTACTGTCTTTTTTTTTTTTGCATGTAAGGGGTGTAGAACATGGATCTATAGTAGTGTATAATATTTTATACAGGACCTATACAATATTGTATCTATACAAAATTCTTCTATGGCTTTATTGGACCATCTAGTTAAGCAGCATTTACAGTAAGGTAAATAATGAAAGAATTTGGCCACAAAATGGCACATTAGATTACTGGTGTTAAAAAATTAGCTGATGCAACGTTGTTAAAATCTGATTTGAAAATTATGTGTGTCTGGGTTATATTTGTGGTCTGAAATGATGCCAGGTGTCTAAAGAGCCATCCAAGGCCCTGGGGTACATTGATACTGAAGATATTCATTGCATTTTTAGGACAATTAGTCTAAGTATTACAGAAACAAATGCATATTATCAAATGATTCCTGCTTTGATCCTGTTAGTTCTGACTTAAAACATGATTGGGGGATAAAAAAAAAAATCCATTCCTGTCTTACATTAGATCAAAGAAGCTACTGTGTCCTCAGGTAAATTCCATTAATTTCTTGTCTGTTATTTTCTTTATGAAGCCCAGGCTAAAAAATTCAAAATGAGCCTGTAAGCATCAAACAGTTGCAGCTGTAAAGCTACTGCTAGACATCAATACAAAAATTTTTTTTGAATTTATTCTTCTTAATACATTGCATAGGCTGTCCTTCAGTGGTCCTTTTCTGAAACAAAATTTTATTTATTTATTAAATTGGCTTTATCTGTGACTATGCGTACCTTCACAACTCTATACTCTAGTTTCATACAACTACTTTATTGTTCTATTAATTTTGACTGATTCTGACCATTAAACTTTCCTTCTGTATGTATTTTCCATTACTTTATGTGTTTTTTACTGCTGACTACAGTGTCTAATAACATGGCTGGAAAACACTTATTTAAAGCTATGTGATCTTCAGGAATAAATAATGAAATCTGGTATGGTAGGATAGCATTATTGGTTAATTAAGGGATAAATAGTGAAGAAATACAATCAGACAGCATGGAGCTAACAGAAATTTACTTTGAGGAAGGGTGATAGAAGCAGGGGTTTTTTTAATGGTCTTTTGAGGGTTCTCCACAAGCCTCAAGGGCTGAAGACAAGTACAGATTCTATATTTTACTAGAAAGATTAATGCTAGAAATGGCAACATTATTGGTAATTATTTCCACACTATATGTTGACAAAAAAGAGCACTAGAAATACTGGTGTCTAGACTTTCTTGGGCATCATAACTAATGAAGTTTTTTGTGATAACTTAAAGTGTGTGGTGGTAATGTGTCAGCTATTATGATACACAATGTTACAAGCTTGAGGAAGAGTGGCTGGAAAGCTGCCTGCCCTTAAAGGACCTGGGGGTGCTGGTTGACAGCCGGCTGAACATGAGCCAGCAGTTGTTTTAATCTGGAGAAAAGGCATCTGAGAGGAGGCCTTAGTGCTCTCTACAACTACCTGAGAGGAGGTTGTAGAGAGGTGGGTGTTGGTCTCTTCTCCCATGTAACAAGTGATACGATGAGGGAAGTGGCATCAGGTTGTGCCAGAGGAGGATAAGATTGGACATTGGGAAAAATTCCTTCACCAAAAGGGTTGTGAGGCACTGGAACAAGCTGCCCATGGTTGAGTCACCATCCCTGGATGTATTTAAAAGATGTGTAGATGTGATGCTAAGTGGCATGGTTTAGTGGTGGAGTTGGCAGCATTAGGTTTACGTTCGGACTGGAAGGTGTTAAAGGTCTTTTCTAACCTAAATGATTCTATTCTATTCCATCCTATTCCATCTTTTAGGGAAAAGTGATCATTTGATATTCTGTGATGACTAAAATCATTATGAAACAAATAAGAGACTTGAAGAAAAAAGATGCATTGATATTCAGTAATCGTATTGGTTGAATGGAAAAGAAAGAAAATGACTGAGGCAGTTACAGGACTTTCAGGATGACCTTAGCTATACAATTAGAATAAATCTTAAAAGAAACAATTACTATAGATATTGAGTCAAATGAAAAAGTCTTGACGTGTAAGGATATGCATTAGCAAAATAGTATTAGATTCACCTTACTGCTTTCTTCTCGAAGATGGACTTTTTCACAGTCGTCTTACCTCTTAGAGCTTCCATGAAGTGTTCAACATGATGATGAATAAGAAGTTATTTTTAAACAAGAAAATGAATAGGAGAAATTTATAAAGTAAACAGGGGGAAAAATAAGATTGCAACAGGTTTTGCTGGATGTAAGCACCAACTCGGAGTGATGTTAATGGAACAATCTTGAAGAAGTAAGTAATAGAGAAGAGGTGGAATTCAAGTGAACAAATGCAACATCATTAAAAGATAGTTACTCTCAATTAATGTAAAGAGCCAGGACTGGATATATTAATTGACCACGGGATGGTTATATGAAAATGTTGTGAAAAAGATAACGTTCAAGAAAATCAAAGTCTAGTTGTTCCTTTAGAATAGGAGGAACTAGTTCTACTTTAGAAATCGCTAAGCCGATTCAATCTATAACGTATGTGATTCTGGTCATATGCGTGTTTCTACAGGTTACACTTGAAAAGTTAATGTGGGACACACTGGCCTGCATAGGCTAATCCTGGTGCCCCACAAACAGAATAGACACACTACCCAGCAGGCTTTAGTCTAACACAATCCAAACCAAATGGCTCTGAATGTTCTTAGTTAAAATAGCTCATTTTCTTACTTCATGCTTATCATTTCACCTTATTTACCAGTATAAAATATTGGGCAGGAGATCAGATGGGTAAAAACTGGCTATGAATTAAATAAGGATGAGAAAGAAAAGACGATTTCTAGCAAAAATAGCTGTGACGGTTTTGAGCAAAATAGCAGTAGCAGGATCAAGAGGCCTAAATACTTTTTAAATGGCTCGTGATAAGTTTATGAAAGGGATTATTTGACATGGTTGTCTGTGATGGCAGGTGCTGCATCCAGGCAGTTCATGATAGAACAAAGGAAACAGGATTAGGAAGAAATTATTGCAATAATCTTATCTGCACTTCTCAGATATGTGTCATATGGTTAGGAGGTGTGGAGCAATGAAGCAGTCTGCTCAGTCTAGCGGCAAGAAGAAATAAGCTTCATTCCTTTTGTTATTATCCTTTGTTATTATCAGCTCTGCTGATTTGATGATTTGTTTGGATTTTGTCTGCCTTTAAGGACAAGGTTGACAAAACAGTTATTTGAAAAGTGTTTAAGAGAAATATCAATAGATTAGCAAATACAGAGAACTGAGGGGTCAGTATAATTGGAGCAGAAATAATAAGGTGCTGATGATATTTGCCTGCAGGTAGAAAAAAGGACAAAGTGTGAGTGAAATTAAAAATCTAAGAAAGAGTAACTCTTCAGAGGTCTCATGTACCCTTAGGTTCTAAACTGAATTTTCAGTGACTTTCAGGAGGAATAATTTCTGTTGTCCCATGCTGTCATAATGTTATGTTTGAGTACTGCTACTGTTGATATATACCCTTTGCTCTAGTGTTTAAAAGATGCTTCTGGGCTGCAATACCAATCAGCAGTATTCTTTAGAAATGTCAATAGCTGGCATATTGGCACTTCAAATCTATATCCCTTATAAATGGGGGAGCACTTGACATTCATTCTGTACGACACAGCAATACTTAGATGGCGATACTATAGAAGAGAGTGAAGTGAGAACAAATATAAACTTTGAATTTCAGAAACTGCAGAAGGACTTCTGGAGTTGATAGTTTCTAAATCTAATGGGAAAACAGTGTCAAAACAAAGTTCTGGACCCACTGAAATCTGGATGAGCTTTGCTACTCAACTCAGAGGAATCCGGGTTTCATAATTAACATGTATAGTTAAGCAAGTACTTGTTCTAGAACATGTACTTCAGAAATATGAATTTTCCTGAAGCCTTGGTATTTAAAGTAGGAATCAGTAACAAAATATAAGAATAATCTGAAACAACAGATTACATCTTTTATTAGTTGTTTTAGTGTTACCATATACTGTAAACTCTCGACTCACAATATTAATGATAACAGCAATTAAATAATTGTCCCCTGTAGTTGGTATCATATAGATATTAGTCAAGGCAATGTGAGTCCAACCTAGTAATAATACCACTAGTAACATACTAAAGTACATTTGTTTTGCCTCAAACCAAGCACATTGCTTAAAACAACAGAACATTCCTCTGTCTCTATCTGTCACAGCAATAAATCTCTTTTTGGCAAGTTAATATCTAACATCTATTCTGCATCTAACTATATCCAGGTCACTCAGTGAAATGACATTCTTAAAGAAAACCACATAAAAATACCAATAAACTGTGGAATGAAAAAAAATCCACAAGAAAACCAACTCGTAGTTCTCATAACAAAAAATTTCTTCATTAGTGGGATTTCTTCATCAATGGAGTTGTGCAAGGCAGTTTACAAATACAGTACACCCACTACTTCTACCACCACTGGATAAATTAGGATATATCCACAGTACAGGCAAAGGTGGAAGTAGCTAAACTACATTTCCTCCAGCTACAGTAGGATTAGGTTGCCCACAACAGCACCCTAGAAAGTTCTGTCAGGTTTTGAAGATCTGATTCGTCAAGCAGGATCTCAAGCAGGATATGCTTCCAAATAGTGCCCTGCTGTGTACCTCATGAATTGACTGTGTCTCCTGTCACTCAGTCTTAGGTACCTGAAAAGAGGGAGACATTGCTTAATGACTTTGTGCTTCTGTCCCAAACTCCGGTCTCTCTGGCTCTGTGCAGTGTCGCTGCATGCTCTTAATACCACTGTGCCTCAGCTACACAATTTTTGGTCATTTTCTTCCTTGGCATCTGATGTACTTATCCTGAACTGGGATACAGAAATATTGTCATTGGTATCTGAGCTGCCTAAGAGCAATTTTCACAAGGTCTGCATAAACCAGAGGCCAAACTGCAGGAAATTAAAAACCAATTATTATATTATCTCAGCACAGTGGTCTTACACAACCATTTAAGACCAATGGTCTTAAAACAGTCTCAATGCTTAAATTAACCTTTCTTGTCAACTTTTATCTTACTCTTATTTCTTCAGCAGGTTTTATAATCAGTTTTGATTTGCCTATCGTACATATTTTCACCTATTTGACATCCTTAGCAAGATATTTGAATGAACTGCATTTTAATGAACCGTGCTGGAAAATCCGTTTGTCATCAGTTCTGCCATTTTTGCTCACCTCTATGATCAGCTAATATAATTAAAAAGACTATCCCAAGAATGAAGTGTTGTGTAACGTGATGGTTACTCTGGCCGTCCCTAAGGGATGAAGCTGAAACTAACGCAGTGTTTCTACAACAGGGCCATCACTAAAGTTCAGAGAACCTGCCTTTCTGTCTGATTCAGATAAATAGACCTGGCTGTAGGACAAGCTGAAATGGGTGGATTCACCAATGGATTCATCAGTGCACTGATCAAAATTAAAGACCTTACTGCTGACTTTTTGTTAAAGGATTTGGGTACAGGCATCATTGTTAAAGCATCACGATCAATTTGGTAGACCACCCTTGTGACTTTGATTAAAGCTCTCATTGTCAGATGTTACTCTTTAATCCACAAGAACAAAGCATTACTGTTCAGTGCCCCTAAATGTATTTTTAAGTTTCTCTAAACTCTATTCATCAGCTTGTGGATACAGCTCATACAAAACAGGAAATGTAGATTGACAGGAGACAAAAAGCAGAAAATACGGGGAGAGACTCAGACAGTCTAAATAAAAAACCGAAGAAGTTGGTGGAATGGAACCCTGCAGGTCATGAAAGTAGATCAAGACCAATTTTATATTAAATGCTACATGGAATATAGCAGACTCATGAGGGTTGAATTTCTTGTCAGTGACATGAAATTTTGAAGATTAATTCCTGTGACTGTTAGCGGAAGTGTGGGCAATTTTCTCACAGCGCACATACGAGCTACTGTTGATCATTTCAAAGCAGAAGTTCAGCTAAATGTTGCTGGCACTTTGAAGAAGAGAGAGTTGTTAATTTGGAAACTGAACATCCTTCTAATAAAGCATGCCTGATAATCAAACTTCTTAAGAGATTATATTTTGAAATATTAGTTTAGGATTAATGACTCAGACAAATGAAATATGCATGTTTAAAATGGCCTAATTTACTAAATTAACATTAAGTACCAATCACACATTTATAAGTTTGTTTCAATGGTGTGATTTATTCTTCTGAGTTCCACTAATACAAGTGTACTAGTGGACTTGGCCATGGATTCTAAGTCCTCAGGAATACTGCATCTGTTTCAAACTGTGTACAGTCTTAGCTTTGCTGGAGGGCTGAAGCCAGTATCTCAAATTATAAAAACAGGCTGCCACAGTACTTCTTTACCCTAGCTTTTGCTCAAATGTTGTTTCTGCCATTTTCAGCACCCTTCTGTGGGAAGGTGTGCGAGGTCATCTTGAATTCCCTCTGTAGCATAGCATTTTTCCCAGATTTCAGGTAAAGGAACTGGCTTCCACCAGTGCCACGAGTGGTACCTGACTTGGTTACTTGTCAAACTAGTTAGTGGCTAGTTAGAAATACATACAGCCAGCATCTAAAAATCAAGTTAAGGTAACTTCTGTCATAAGGTAGTGGTGGCATGTCTTAAGTCTATAGCTAAGAAGGGTAAGAAAGCCTTCATGTGACAAGAGTTCTGTGTCTGCTTGAGACTTGGCAGTAAGACAGAGCCTAATAAGGATCTGTGGACATTATTGGTGTGAACCAGAGACTGGTTCCTGTTATCAAACATCCTGATGTTCATCTTTTCTGAAGTTCTGCCAAATTGCCAAATAAAGATTGATGGGGTCATCGCGGTGTGAACCAGAGACTGGTTCCTGTTATCAAACATCCTGATGTTCATCTTTTCTGAAGTTCTGCCAAATAAAGATTGATGAGGTCATCGCCTGTTTGAAATACCCAGAAACATTTATGAATCATGTCTGAGATATATTCTTCTTCTCAAAATGAACTAAAGCATTTCCATTGTTGAGAAGTTTACTTCCTAGAGTATTTCAACAGACTTTACATAAGTGATTGTCCTGCGTCAACAAAATACAAACCAACTTACCTCCCACTAAATAGCCTTCCCCTGCTTTCTAACTATCGCCTCTGCATGCATCAAAGCATCACGTTAGCTACAGTCAACAGTAAGCAGCAACACCTCCTTTGACTTTTCCAAAGTAATGTCTGTTTTTATTTTACCAGTACTGAAAACTCATGCCTCTTTAGAAAGAGAAGGATGTACCAGCTGCTGGTGCCCAAGAGCCGGCAGTGGCAGAGAAACAGCCCTGTGAGCCCCAAGGGGAGAGCAGGAGGGGAGGAGGGGCTACAGGCCCCCCCCACAGATGCCCCTGAGGTCTTGGTGGGGCAGAAAAACAGTGTGAGGAGGAAGGAGAGACAGAGAGAAGCTGTTATGGACTGACTGCAGGCCCCCCCAATTCCCCACCCCTCTGCCTCTGCTCTCTTAGGGGGAAGAGGTAGGGGAGTCAATGATGGGGGAGTGAAGTTGAACCTGCAAAAAAAAAAAAAGGAGATATGGAGAGGAAAGTGTTTTACTTTTTTTTCTCACCATCTGTCTCTATTGTACTTGCAATAGATCAAATTAATTTTCTCTACATGGAGTCTTTTTTGCCTGTGACAGTGAAGACAAGGTTAGTGTCCTTGATTTTATCATGACCCATGAGCTTTTCTGTCTTACTTTCTCCGCCTATTATGTTGAGTCGAACGAGTGAGAAAGCAGCTGGGTGGGCATCTGCCCGCCAGGCAAGGTCAGCTCACAACAAGAAGTTATTTTATCAGGCCTTGTTGCAATATGTAATGTACAGGGCGATAGAAAACTTTTTATCTGTAAAGGTTTTTTGTTCATAAACTAGATAAGTTGTTAGTACATTTTTTCACAGCAGTCCCGTTCTCTTCCCTCTTTTCTTTCCCCTCAGATTAGTACTGTCTAAATTGAGGTGTAAAAGACACAACTGAAAGCCTCAAAATAGATGTTTGTTACACTAATATCATGGAGTAAGGTACGGTTTCTCCATGAGAAAGAAGTAACTACAGGAAGCACTGCACTTGGTTTTGTGTGCTGAGTGTCAGGCTAGAACATAGTCTTCTTCAATTTAGATGTACAGTCTGCCTGTATGAGAGAATGTCATAACATGTTGCTTAAAGTTGTTAGAATCTGCTAGCTGTGACCTTGCAAAGAGATAGCTGGGCTTGCTTTGGCCAGAGAAAACATAAATTTGAGGACCTTGAATAGTTTTCCTCTCTACAAGAATGCTAAGCATCTGTCAAACCATGCTCTAAAGAGATCAGAATTGGGTTTGTGAGTTGGTGTCATTTTAGCCGATCTAAAGGTGAATCTGTAAGCTAAGCCAAATCAAACTTAATTGACCTTAGCTTTTGTACTGCCTTCCGGAGAAGCAAGTTTTGCGATCCAGCGACTAATTTGCTACTGAGCTGAAAGGAACTTTACTGTGTAGGTACTTAAGCACTCTATAAGGACAGGGTAATAAACCTTGCTGCTGGAATTAATTGAAGGTGGGCATCTGGATATGCACAGATCTTGGAAGAAGGTTTCTGATTTTATCTGTCAGGAATTACCCAGCTCATCTCAGAGCAGAATAACAATTTCCTCTCAGCTGGTGAATAAATACCCTATAAAATGTCTAATGGTCTATTTAATCGTCCTATCGAAAAGAGCATGGTTTTGACTAATGTGCAAAATAAACCAACTTTGGAAGCCCCATACAGTACTTACTAGTCTTAAAATAATGAAGCGTGATGATGAGATCTGTGCTTGATCCTAGCTACTCCTTGTCGTTCATGTCAAAGTTTTCTTCTCAAGAAATTAAATGCTCTTGCCAGAATGCTCAGAACGTGAATGAGCTTTACTATTTCAATACAAATCACTGATGTTGCCCTGAATCATTAAGTTATTTGTTCAGGTCTTAAATACTATAATTTCCCTATGTGTCAGCAGTGAGGGAGATGTAGTCACAGAATGACATATTTAATTCCAACATTAGAAAGCCTAAGGTAAATAGTAATTCTTTGTTTGCATTTCAATGGTGCATAAAATTGCAGAGTTCAGATGTTTTTAGTTCCCTTTGCTTGTATGTGTATCTGTTAAAATCAGCCTCAGCTAATGGAGAAATACATAGCATAGCTGTCAGTTCACATCCAGGCTATTGATCGGAGACTGTTTAATACACACTAGTAAGCACATCCCTGCTAGTTTATGTGAGAGTGCAGAATCAGGCTACAGGGCAAAGGAAACGGAAAGTTATTGCTGCCTGCTGTTTGTCTGTCATCCTACAAGTGTGTGAATTAAGAAGCAGTTTTCAGGGACTGCACTGCTGAAATTAGCACTAATTGATGCTTTTATTAGCGGCCTTATTAGTAAGACTAAGCTCTTTTAGGTCCTAATTTAACAAAACTTTAAAAGGTAGATTTAAATTCCATGAAGGACAATTTGTAATTGAGTATAGATGTTAGCATTTAGTTGGTTAGTCACTGCTTTTCTCTATAATTGCTGAATTCAGGAACAGGACCTGCAGTAGAGGGAAGATACGTGATGCTGAAATACACACTCTCTGTGTTCTCTGAGCAAAAGTTCATGTGCAGGGTTTTACAGCTCTTAGGAACCTTGAATTCAACTGAAACACTTGAAGGGGAAGGAAGAATAAAATCCAACGTCAAGAAATACAGCCAGTAAACTTAAGTTATTACAATGTGCAAAACCATAGTGTCACGTACAAAAAAGTTTTGTCATTTCCCAGATTTGCACATAGTTGTTAAAAAAAAAGCAACAAAGGAGCATAAATCATACATGTTCTTATGGTACATTTTTAGATACTGGAGAACATCAAGTGAAAACATAATTTGTAATTAAACGGTGTAGTGAGCCATTTTTTGCACACATATTTGCATTGTTTGAGCTATTTTGACTAGCTGTTATATTCTCTAATAACCACACAATAGAAAAAGAGATAGAAATTACTTCTAATCAAATTGCTGTAGTCTTTTTTATCAGGTATGGTATTCTGAATACACTTACCAACATACTCTCCAGGTATCAAAGTATTTAAGCGATTTGGATGCTCTCCTATTGCCCCTAAGGAATGTAGTTAAAGTTCACAGCTATGGCAGATGACAGGGACATATCTGTCATGTGCAGTAATAGCAGATTGATAGCCTTGGTGACATTAACCTGTCACTTTTCATAGATGTGAGGCTGACTGAAAATAATTTTCAAAAAAGCAGCAAATAGAAATAAGTTGTATTTTAAACAAAATTCAAACACTTGCATGTTCCTATTGCTGCGCCGCACCGTCAGGGACACTACTAACTGCAGAATATCAATCACCCCCCCCACACACAAAGTGCCATATGCTTCAGAATATTTTCAGAATATTTTGCTCACGATCTGTAGAGTCTGAAGACTAAATTACGGAGAACAAGTCATGATTTTCCATAGAAGGGATCCACTATTCCGATTCAGTTTAGGTAATGATATATAATTTCTTACTTTTTTAATTTGAATTCTTTAAGTTTCTGACATTGGTTTCAGCAATTTGGTTTCTTTTTGTCTCTGCCTCTTCTATGAGACATGGAGACCTTTGTTCAAGCAGGTGGTAAGCACCTTTCAATCGCTCCCTCCTGTCTCCACCTGCCTGCAGCCATCATCCCCATCAGATTTATAGGTAAAACCTTTAAACTTTCATGTGACATTTTTCCAGTACTGACAGCTTTGTGTAGATGTTCACAGAATATTAGCGTCCAGCCACAACAGTCAGAGATGCAGTGCAACCGTCACACAACGGTTTCTTTCTTGACTCCGCTAGCAAAATGTGTGCTTTGGCAGTGGGAATCATAAGTCTCACCCAGACAGCAGGATTGCTGATTTCCCTTCAAACCACGAGAAGACGGTCACTCTGCAGAGAGCTTGTGTCAAGGAGATGAGGACAGGGGAGACGCCACGCCCCATAAACAGCATTGAGGAGGAGATGGGGAAGAATTTAAAGACAATTTGCTCAGTAAGGTAGGGCACATTTCTGGATTAATGGTCACAGGAAGGACTTTGCAGTACGGATATCTCATATCTGTCCTGTTGCCTTTTGCCGGATGTGTTTCCTCAAGGCTTCCAAATGCATTACATTTGCACAAAAAGGTTGACCAACATGTTCATCATCATTGATCAAACTGACTTTCAGGGTGTCCTTCAGGTGCTTCTTACAGTGATTTCAAACAAGTGCCACTTCCTGACTGTCTTGTGTTTTTTATGGCTCCTAGTGAACATCAATAATATGAATTTCATTTTAATTCTTCTGTAAGGGATCTTATTTATAGAGCAATTTCCCGTGCAGTGTCTTGTCTCTATGAAATGATTGCCAACTCAGGCAGCCGTTAAAGTTTACTGCTTAGGCCTTCCTTCAAGGTACAATATGGATATTACTTTCTAAAAGTATTTTAGACTACAAAACACTAAGAATATGTTAACTCCTTGCAAGCTACCTGTCCCGTGCTGGAATGCTGGCTGATTTTATGAACTGATCTAACTTAATTCAACAGTTCAACAACTTTTTCTTTCTCTTGCCTCTTTGAATATGTGCTGACAATTAACTCTCATCACTAAAATCGTGCCAAGTACTATTTAGCATTAACATTTTTGTAACTTAAACAATGATGTTATGCCAGTATCATACTCTTCTTGTGTGCTTGGGCAACGACCAGCTACTCATTGTTTGTTTCCGTTTCCAAAGTAAGATCTTAGCAAAGAAAGAAGAAGAAAATCAAAGACACTAAATTTTTTAAGCTTCAAGAGCAATCCAAATAAATACTAATGTAGAAAGTAGGTTACAATTCTTGATGTTTCAGTAAAGAAAATGAAGAATTCTGCTAACACACAGTTTCTAAATCAACCTATTTTAGTATTTCGTGGTAGGGGAAGTTTTTTTTTCTAAACCTACAAGTCAGTGATGTGTTCATGCACAAAGCTGTGGTTCCTATAGCTCTTCTATCTTAATAACGGAATATCTTGCATTTGCAATGAATATCTTGCATTTGCAACCTTTTTCTGGAAAAGACAAAATCAAAATTTGGGATAAAATCAAAAATATTTATGCAGACAAGTAAATTAAATTGGGGGAATCTTGCTTAGGCTTACATATGAATCTACATTTGTCCTTGGCTTACGGCATGCTTTGAGGGTTGGAGGTAGAAGGAAAGCAAGGAAAGTAACCCTCAGAGCTTTTCTTAGCCAATGTCATATGAAAGACAGGAGTGTGTATTCATGTTACTTCATGGATAAACAGACTACTGTTCTCAGGAACAAAGGAAGAGTGTGTTACACGCTTGGGAACAAGGTCCAAGTTTAACACATTTGCACATAATCTGTTCACAGACAATACTAGAGGGCTGGTGTTTGTGTTTCAACAGGAGAAAACTGCCAGCTACATAAGATCTTGAAACTTCCCCACGCTGGCTTCCTACTGTGTCTACTTCAAAGCTTTTCCTCTAAACAAGTGAAGGCTTCTGGTTCTTTCTGATTCTCCTTGTGTTTGCTTATGGGTTTATATATGCTTTGCAAAATAGTCAGTGGGCAATGGATACTGATCCTGAGTCTTTAAGATTCTTGAGTAGTGGGTTGCAATCCGCCTTATATTTGTTATAGACCTGCGGGTAAATTACTTTCATTTAAAGTCCCCTCTGTGCTGCCAGCATGGTATAAAGGAGGATCTGTAAACAGTTTCTTGAAAAACTGACATGCTGGAGGGAAACTTCTGACCAACTTTATAAAACAGTTTTCAAAAAATGAAAGCCTCTCAAAGCCAGCGGGGTTTTTTTGAGTCAAAAATGGTTCTCATAACACAATGTCAAATGCAGTCCCCAGACAAACTCCCAGAAATCTGTTGTATTATGTTCATTTCTTTACTGTTGGATATGAAAGCAAATAAATCCACATTTTTTCCTGGATTTTTTTTTGTTTTTTTTTCTTTCAGTATAATTAATTCAGTCAGTTATGTAGAGGCAAGCGGTAAAGGATTTTAGAAACATTGTACTCAGTACCTAATATCAAGAAAATACACTTAGGAAATAACACTTTCTGTGGTAAATCTCTTTCTGTAGAATGGGCCTGTTGCCTTTTGTTTGCGTATTGATATTGTTCTGGGTAAAATCCACGTTCACACATCTGCTTTTATTTTTTCTCTATTGTCAAGTAGCTTATTTTGCAGTGATGAGCCTCTAGGTCAGCTTGCTACCACTTTGCAATTTTTTACTTTCTTCCCTCCTGCTGCCTGAAAAATAAGATTTAGGTAGTTTCTACTGTGCATATGAACAAGTTATTTACATTCATTTACATATAATTTCTGTGTTTGTAAATGTTACATAAAAGCCTGGAAATGAATCTTTTAAGATTGATTTTACATAATTTGCAGAAGAAACTGGCTAAAAAAGGCACTGATATTGCAAGTACTCCATGTTCAGGAGGGCAGAGCCAAGACAATATAATGGAGTTTTCTGCAGGACATGAAAATACTATCACAGTATGGTCCAAGTTCTCATCTTCACTCCAAAAGGACCAGATTTTGCCACCTTCATCTTGGAAAGAACATTACTCTGCAATGAAGTCATTGAAACTGTGCATAGTGCAAAATACTGCTTAATATGAATGCTCAAATTAGAAAAATAGAGTTGTGTTACCATACAAATTATAATATTTAAATGCCAGTCACAACGATTTATTTTAGCAAAGTTTCAAAGCCAGGTAATGAGTAGAGTCATACAGATGCTTTTTCTTGAGAATGTAATACGTGATTTCGGGTTAGGGCACTTCAGAGTTCCTTGGGCAGGTTTTATAAAGGTAGATCTGAAACCAGCAGTGGAGCATCTTTCCTCCCCCTGCCATCAAGATGATCAAGGTGATCCATCCTAAAGCTTTAACTCTGAAAAGAAAATAAAAAAGCATGATGTGTTGTACCTGTTCCTTTCTTCCTTGTAAACATCATGTCCATCATGACCTCCACCAAAAGATGGCAATCCAAGTCCACAGAAGATTTTGTTTTCTGTATAGATGGTATGTGTACATACATTGGATGTATACGTACTTTTATCACTTCATTGTTTTGATCTCTTTTTGGCCACCCTTTTGTTGGTGGATAGTTAATGAAAATTATCATCACTGGATATCATATCAAAAGATGGCAGTAATGAATTTCTTCTGCTTGCACTTCAGTAACACTTGTGAGTATCACAGAAATTTTTAAAAATATGAAAAGAGTACTTCTTAAATTCTTACATGAGTCAGGTATGAACTCTTCTCTAAACATATTTCCTGAGTCTCTCTCTCTCTCTCTCTTACAGCTGCATCTGCCTTTTCCTTTAATCATCTCTAATGGAGTCTCTGGAGGAGATGCTCCGGGTGGAGGAGGAGGGAGTTGTTTAGGCAGACACATAAATATTGATTTGCCTTAGCTAGAGCAGGAGGTGTGTGCTGAACAAGAATGTCAGTCTAGTTCCTCTTAATTACCCTACTCTAGATTACCCATCTTCCTTCTCTCTTTGGAGATTTGTCCCATTAGTAACCATTTTTGATACACATTACTAATTACTGTGATGTTATCTGTGTCCTCTTTCTCTTCCTCTCATCGAGGTTTGACTAATTCTCCAGCTATTGGCTGCTACAGTAAATATTTTCTTTGAAACATTTTTTTCCTCATATCACTATCTCTGGCCAGCAAAACTTCAGTTTTATTCTTGTCATAACAATCGAACAAATATTGAACAAATATTGAACAAATATTGAGTGGTGTTTCAGTCATGTTCTGTGCCTCTGGTCTTCAGACTTCATTCTCATTCCTCACTCTGTTTTTATCTTTACCTAGTTTTTATTAAATCAGGTATCTAGGAACATCCTGGCCAACCGTATTGCAATTGACAGCCTAAAGGTATAAGTTGTGTTTATCTCCACTGCAATAAACGCCTAAAAAGAGACAGTACCATAAACCTTCCCAAAAGTCATTGTTAAGTTGCTATTCTCAACTATTTGTGTCCTGTCTATTACTGACTAGATCTCTGAAAAAGCTATACAGTAATATGGTATAAAGTTTTCCTGTGGCCTGAATTACTGCATTGAGAAGGTAGGTTCAAATACTTTTTCTTCCAAAATATAGTGGCATGTACTTTCATTTCTCACCGAATTAATATTTTAGTTATGCTTACAAAAATCCTACATATATGAAACTATATAATATATTGAACTTACATTCATTTTTGTGTTACTGAATCCTAGATTGTAGATGAAAATAATATGCAGATGTTTCACATATTGCCTGAAATATGAATAATGAACACTACTGGCTGCATTTTAATTCAAAAGGAGAAAAGGTGTAATTTCTTGATTAAACTGTCTTGTTATATATATTTAACTAAAATCTTCCCTTACTGATGTTTTAGTGAACATTTAAAAATAAATGAACTCCATTTTTTTCTAGATTATGATTCTATTTTAAATAAATCTTCTTTACTAAGTTACTTTTTTAACAGTTCAAGTGTTCTACACATGCACTGATTTTGAGTTTAGGTGAATGAAAACCACAGCATTGACCTGCCTTAATGTGTTTCAATTCACAGTGAACACGCAGACCTTGTATCTGTGAATATCATGTCTTTAACTGTCTAGCCTTAATCCCACCTAGAAAATTAGTGCGATAAAAATGATTTGACTGTTTTTCTGTTTAGTACATGCTTTAGTATGACACCTAGAACGTATTTCGGAATATGTGGACTAAAGCATCTGAAACTGTGGGGGTGCCATGTTATAGTGCTTACCAGCAGTCCTGGCTTAGCCCTGGTAAGCTCCTCCTCAACAAAGAAGACTTGTCACCAGTTTGATGGGATTCTTGTAAAATCCTTAGCTGTGAGCACTCTTCGTTTCCACTGCCTATCTTGGCACCAGGTAAACTCAGATTTTTCGTTAGGGATGTCTTGAGTTTATAGGTCAGTAGTGTTGTCCCTTTTACGCTGCAACTGCTATTCTGCATGTACAAACCCATTCTCCTATGAGCATCAGTTGTTTGACGAGGTCAGTGTGAGAAAAACAGTTTAATGATCCCAGATTTACCTCTTTGAGGTTCATTGTACAACCCATTTACAAATGCATCTCACCTTTGGTAACAAGGAAAGTTCTGTGCTGGAATTTAGAAGTTCAGTCCTTCCATCTCCTTGCTCTTTTATGAGCATCCTTTCTTTGTGCCTTCAGTTAGGTAAGCAGTAGTCTTATTTCCCTGTGCTGAGATAGCACGTTGTTCCTCAGTTAATAACTCCAGGCTCCATTTCTCTGTTCGACTCTAAGTCCCATTATCTGCCCTGATTCAGTTCAGCCTTACTGTCCTAACCGTTTTATCCACATTAAATTTAAATCTAAGGGAGGTTACAATATCTCAGTGGCAAGGGGATTTTGGGGGGTGGTTTTGTATACCTACTGTAATATCTAAACATACAGAGACATAAATTAGAAGTTCAAATTGTGATCTTCCTTCACAGAGAAAATTTATGATTAATAAGAAGTGAGAGGATGTGTGGATTTATTCTGGGATAGAGGACTGACCTGCATTGTAAAGAAAGTATGTAATTCCCAAACAGGAATTATGAAACTCTGAGGAATGCTGCTTTGGTACCACTGTCAAAGATGTTTGGAAGATAAATATTAGGAGAGTGGCATGGCAGTAGAGAGATTATTTTCATTTATTCAGTGATAATTTATTTTCTTTACGAGAAGGAATGAAGACACATGCTGGTATTATACTAAGAGGCTCCGTCCACCAGCTTGGAACTTGAATAAGTAAAGAAGTTGGCAATATTGAAGGAAGAAACAAAGGAGAAGGTGGAAAGACTGCTTAACCTTTAATTTTAGCCTCATTTGGGGGGGGCAGTTTGTTTAAATGGACCAGTTTCATATCTCAACATTCTCCACTACCGTGAATTGCAGTAGGTGTACCTAAGGGTAAAATTTGTTCCTTTTCTCAGTTACAGTCAGTTTAATAGATGGTCTGCATTCAGTGAAAAACTGTGAAGGCACAACATTCACTAGTTCATGCAGAGTTATTCTTCACTTGATCTTTCCCCTCTATCCTCTAAAATAGTTTCACATTTCTCTGAAAATCTTAAATGTGATTTTAAATCTGAGTTAAGTTACAAATACCATTATGAAATAACCCCTCCACTGAGCTTTCTTTCTAAGAGTTGGCAAAATTAAATAAAAAAAAGAGAGAAAGGAAGAAACCATACCTTTAGATTTTTCTCTGATTTGCCAGGTCGATACACCAGATTTAGATACCTCTTCTCATAGATGTAACAGTGGCAATAACAATCATGATTACATCTGCAGATTCTGAAATTCCACATCAAGTTTTTTTTTGAGAAAGCTGCAAGGTAGCAATATTCTTTATAATTCCACTCTAAGAATGGAAAGAGGATAAAAAGGAAAACTCTTGACACTCTGGAGAAAAATCTTATCCTCTGATTACTGGCTGCAGCACTTCTAGTTCAAGGTTTTTCCTCTCAGGGCATTTATACAATAAATTTGGGTCATTTCCAGTTGCAGCTCTGACAATTTTCTAGTAAGAAACATAGGTTTGGATAAAAGAACTAAACATAAAAGGTAATATCACAAAGGTAATGTGGCACTGGTACAGTGGGAAACTTATGCTGAAGTTCTTCCGCAGATATAGAGTCATAAATGCCAGAGTTGTCAGATAAATTACCAGCAAAATCCAGCAAACAAATGCCTAGATAAAATAATCTGACCAAAATAAACCGTGCTAGCAGAAACATTATGCAAAAGTTATAGGAGGTGAACTGAAAATGAAAATAAGGAATCACAGAATCACAGAATGTCAGGGGTTGGAAGGGACCTCAAAAGATCATCTAGTCCAGCCCCCGTGCCAGAGCAGGATCACCTACAGTAGGTCACACAGGAACGCATCCAGGCGGGTTTTGAATGTCTCCAGAGAATGAGACTCCACAACCTCCCTGGGCAGCCTGTGCCAGGGCTCTGTCACCCTCACAGGGAAAAAGTTTTTCCTAATGTTTTTGTGGAACCTCCTATGCTCCAGCTTGTACCCACTGTCCCTTGTCCTGTCATTGGACATTGCTGAGAAGAGTCTGGCTCCATCTTCCTGACACTCATCCTTTACATATTTATAAACATTAACAGCCTCCTCTTCTCCAAGCTAAAGAGACCCAGCTCCTTCAGCCTTTCCTCATAAGGGAGATGTTCCACTCCCTTCATCACCTTTGTGGCTCTGCGCTGGACTCTCTCAAGTGTTCCCTGGCCCTCTTGAAATGAGGGGCCCGGGACTGGACACAATATTCCAGATGTGGCCTCACCAGGGCAGAGTAAAGGGGCAGGAGGACCTCTCTCGAGCTACTAGCTACTCCCCTTCTTTGCTCTCCAGCAGTTCAGTCCCCAACCTGTGGTGTTGTTATTTCCTGAATGCAAGACTCAACACTTGACCTTGTTGTATTTCATAAAATTTCTCCCAGTCCAACTCTCCAGCCTGTCTAGGTCTCTCTGAATGGCAGCACAGCCTTCTGGTGTGTCAGCCACTCCTCCCAGTTTTGCGTCATCAGCAGATTTGCTGATGGTGCACACTGTTCCCTTATCCAGGTCACTGATGGATATATTGAATAGTACTGGTCCCAGTACCGACTCCTGAGGGACTCCACTAGACACTGGCCTCCAGCTAGACTCTGCCCCATTGGCCACTGCTCTCTGACTTCTTTCCTTCAACCAGTTTACAATCCACCTCACTACCCGATTATCCAGACCACACTTCTCAGTTTAACTACGAGGATGCTGTGGGAGACGGTGTCAAATGCTTTACTGAAATCCAGATAAACCACGTCCACTGAATGGGCATCATCCATCCACCTGGTTACATCATCCTCATAAAAAGCTATCAGGTTGGTCATACATGACTTTCCTTTGGCAAAATCATGTTGACTGCTCCTAGTAACCCTCTTATCTTTAACATGCCTAGAGACAACACCGAGCATAAGTTGTTCCATCAGTTTTACAGGTGAACTGTCTGTAGTTACCCCAGTCCTCCTCCTTGCATTTTTTTAAGACATTCACTTTCCTCCAGTCCTCAGGCACCTCTCCTGTTGCCCACGACTTACCAAAGATGGTGGAGAGTGGCCTAGCAATGACTTCACCAGTTCCTTCAGCCCCTGCAGGTGCATCCCATCAGGCCCAATGGATTTATGGATATTCAGATTGCCTAACTGATCCCTAACCCAGTCCTCATCAACCACAGCAAATTCCTCCTTTATCCTGACTTCCTCTGGGTCTTCAGGGCTCTGGGGCTCCTGAGGACAGTCTCCAGCAGTATAGATAGAGGCAAAGAAGGCATCCAGCAACTCTGCCTTCTCTGTATCCTCTGTCACCAGAGGATACAGCTGTCATCAGCTTCCTCATGCTGATCAGGTGGCCTGTAATAGGCATTCACCACAGTATCAGCCATGCTAGCCTGACCCTTAATTCTCACCCACAAACTCTCAACTTGCTCCTCATCTGCCCCTGGACAGAACTTGTTACATTCCAGTTGCTCTCTCACGTAAAGAGCAAGCCCACCACCTCTCCTTGTTGGCTTATCTTTCCTAAAAAGGACATAGCCATCCATGACCACATTCCAGTCATGTGAGCTGTCCCACCATGTCTCTGTAAGGTCAGAAGATCTCCGTGTCACGATGTCAGCATTTGAATAATCCTTTATTACTACTGTAATTAGAAAATTCACAGCATGAATATATTTAAATGTTTTTTCCTGTGCTTATTCTCTTTTTCGTCTGGAAGTGTAGAATTTACAGAACAAAATAAGCGTAAGTTACACACATATCATAAAAATATGGAAAATATTCTGTGATGTTATAAAATTTTTCTAAATTATAAAAGTGGAAATCACCCTTTTTGAATAACTTATGTAGTTCACTGGTACAGTACAAATGGGAACATGAAGGGATTCATTTATTATAACTTTTTTCTGAAGCAGTGCAATGAACATTTTTCTCTTTGACTGTGTTCAGTATTAATTAAAATGTTTTGCATAGTTTCTCTTAGTAATGACACTTAGAAAATTGGACAAAAAGCACAGTGTCTGATAGTGAATGATGTCTTTGCAACCATTAAGGTGAGACAAAAGCAATATCAACTATAAATCATCATAATTAAATAAATTAACATGCAGAGATAACGCTGTGTGGAAACTACTGCTACTTCCTAAGCAGGGAGCTTATTCTCAGCCTGAAGAAGGTTCCATCTTCATAGCTATTACAACTTTACAGCTATCATAGCTTCACAGCTTTCTCCATTTTAGTGTTGGTAGAAACATAGAATAGGAATTTAAATATGGTCTTAGAGTCTTTCTTCTTTCAGGGTTAAAGTCTTGACGTCTCATAAAGGGGTACTTTTATCTGAGATTACCACCTACAGTGCTATTGAAATTGTATGTGAAAGAGTACAGTTTTTAGTGTGAATTACAGCTCTTCTCAGAAGCAGAAGCAGTGTACTAGAGCTGTTACGGTAGCTGAACCAGAACAGACATAGCAAACAACCCGTTACATGGCTGTTGTACGAGCAGCTTGTGTGCCTGTCATCTTCTTACGGAAATAGAGATGGCTTTAAATTCAGTTATAAACTTCATGTTAGGCTGTTGGATGTGGGGGTTTAGGCTTGGCTGGAGTAGGACAGCTGTATGTTCTGCAAAAACCCCGATTTGATTTCTTTTTTCCTTTTAAAATTGAAGCTTTTTAAATGCTCATAAAAGGAAAAAAATAGATACAAATATAACACATGTCTGTGTGCATATGTATATGTGTGCATAGTAAATCAAGATGTATGGTTCTTTTTTTACTGTTGGTGTGTCAAGCTTGTGTGTCTGGTCTTCAAGAAGAAAGAAAATTCTACATAACAAAATACAAATTGTTCAACTGCAAATCAGAATATGGAGGTTGGAACTAGATGATCTTTAAGGTCTGTTCCAACTCAGATCCTTCTATGGTTCTGTGAGTCTGTAGCCAATCTTTACTTTTATTTACTTCATAACAAAACCAAACCTGTAGGTTTTCTACAAATACATTTGTACTTGTTAACCGCAATAGGGTATTTGTGCATAATAGAAAAAATGCCGTCTTAAAGACTTGTGTACTTTCACATCAAAAGACTTTTCATTTATGAATGTGTATTTTTACAGCATGTGTTTCTGTTCCAGATTAAAAAGTTGAAATATTTATTAGAATGCACAAGATTATAACAAATTGTTTCCACTCCACTTTGCAACAAAACCTTCAAACGCTCTAATTCTTTGTGAGGGAGAATTAATCACACTGTATCGCGTTTTCCCGGGAGCCAGGGTTTCTCGTAATCTCTGGGAACCCAGAGAGCTGAGAAACTGCAAGGAGGGGAGGGAGGAGACAACACAGGCTTCAGGCTTCAAGGACAGTCGCCCTCCTGAGTAGCTTGTAGCAGAACTGGCAACCCAGGAGCTCAGACAGGCACGTTGAAGGGCAGCCACACCGATGTGCAGTGCAACTCCTTCCCTTGGGGCCTGTTTTTCAGCAGATGGCTATGAAGAGATATGTGATCCCACAATTTTCACAAATGCGATACAAATTTCCATACACGGGTGTGTTCTCACATCTCCAGATAGTTTTTGCTAAATCCCGCAATTGAAGTTAAACTTCGAGATGACAGTGTGACTTTGGGGGTGAACTACAAATATAATAAATTCTGTCTTTAATTGCGCCCCATAAAAATCTGCTGAAATAACTCAGAGATTTAATCATTTGATTGCAAAATGCACAAGTCAGGATTTGGCCTAGCATTGTTTAAATAAGCTTGAAATCTCGAGGGAAATGAAGTCATTAAGGATTTCCTAGCATTTTAGTAATATTAATATTGCTCTGAGTCTTTAACATAGGTTTTTATTAATAATCATTGAAGCTAGAGAAAATTATGATTACTGTAGCTTCAGCTGTAACACAAAATGCAGCCTTGTACTGAAAGCCTTCTTTCTGCTCTGTTTTCCTGCATACTGGGACAAAGTAGCCTGTTCAAGCTTGTGCAAGGTGAAAGCAAAAGAGTTTTCTCAAAGAGGCAGGAGAGAGGTTGGGAAAATGGTAGCTTTCTCCTACCACAGAGTGGGAGTGACCTTTGCTGCTGAATGCTCCCTGTGCTATAGGTGGAAGGGTGCTGCTCCTATCTCACTGTACCAAAGTTCTTGGACCAAAATTTGAGATGTGGATATCTTGGACTTCTGGAGAGAAGGTCATTGAACAACCTGTATGAGAGGAATGGCCTAACCTGACCTTCTGCAGAAGAGCCATCCTCAGATTACGGTTCCGCATTTGCAACTGGTGTTGTTGCAATAATGATCCTACAGAATTACCAATAAGAAGCAAAATCCAAGTGGCCATGAGTAAGAGCAGATCGGCTCGTGAAGTTATTTCCTGTAGATTTTTTTATGGACCCTTCTCATAAAACAAGTTATGTTGTTAAGATGTTTTACTGAGCTCTAGTGGCAAATGATTTCTGCTTGAAATGGTTTTACCTGAGTTTTTGCTTCGCAAAGGCTATTGTATGGAAAGGCCAATAAGCAGAACATTGATCTCAGAAGTATGTCAAAGGCAGACGTTTAAATTAATGTACAATTCACTTAACTGCATATCTAATTTCTTACAAATCATGAAAAATTCCCTCCCTATGTAGGCATTTATACAGGCTATTAGAGCTAGTTCTAAATCATTAACCCCTCCAAGTGCAGTTATTCATAATGTAAAATGCAGCTTCCTTCTACATTTCTTTTTCATGGTGGGTTCATAAGTGTTCATTTATATATTTTTTTAAATTCAGTAAAATAAGATGGAACTCATTAGCACACACAAAACCTGAGCTCATGCATTTACATTTGCAGGACAACCTGTCCTTTAGTGTGACTACCACTTACAATGGTCTTTTTCAGAGTTCTTTGACTGTAAGCTGAACAAAATAAGGAAATTCTCAATTGCCTTTTGTAAGTCAATCAATGCCCTTTTGCAGAGCAACTCGGGTATCTTCCTGTGTGTACAACTTACTCTATTACAGAGAAACTCAAACTTTCATTTTACCAGAAATGCTGCTTTACATTGTGTTATTGCCACCAGCTGTGAAGCGTTATGCGGTAGAGTTGAAGATCAGATATGACGTACTGCATGTATTTTGTGCCTGTGTATTTACATGTAGTTGGTATCTGCCATATGACCAGCCATGTTAATATTTTTTTAATTGTAGAAGAAGCTCATTTTTTTATTTCCTTAAGAGAGCACCTAGATAAGTCCTACATCCTCTCTCCTACCCATAATGTAACCACTATGCTCTGCTGTTGCAAACCAATGTATTGATTCCACTGCCCTTCTATAAGCATCTCCTGCACCTCCCCTCAAGAGAGAGAGGCATGCCCACATTTTGAGAAATTCATGAAGTCGTAATATTTGTAGTCAGGACAATTTCAGCCTTAAGCACAACCTCAAGCACAAAGCACGTTGTAATGCTCTGTCTGGGAATACCCCGTCACTGATTTGCTTTACATCTTTGCAATAGATAGCGCATTCAAGAATGATTCTCAAGCTCCTCAGTTTTTCTTGCTTATTTCCATGCTAAGAAAAAAAGAAACTTCTTGAGAAACCCTACTGCTATTGGCATGTACAGGGAGACTGAGGTGGCTGCACTGTACACAGGATGCCATTACAGCTCGATGCAAATATCACTACAGGTTAATACAGTAGCATATTGTGACTGTAATGTATGTAAGAAAATGTTTCTTTCTGGTTTTCCTAGATAATTAACAATAAGAAATGTTCACAGAACTGGAGTGCTTCAAGAAACTCATCAGCTAAACTCTAGACTTTGTGGTTTCGTTATTAACATTTTGAACTCTCTAATTTTTTTGACGTATTTCTCTAAAGCAGGAGGATGAGGAGCTGTTGTGTTGTATGCTGCAGACAGCAAGGTTTTAGTAACTCACCTCTTTCATTGAAATGGAGAGGCCTTAGAAAGCAAAACAGAAAAGACTAATTTGTTCAGAGGACAAAAGATGATGATCTCATTATTACATCATAACTCTAAACAATGAGAAACACTGGCTCAGTGTGAGCTCTGCCCTGGAGTTTTCCTCCCAACTTTAAACACCTTGCATGTATGTCTCTCCTTTTATTCTCCAATGACAGGCAAATTATAGTTATAGCCTACATCTCTTTAATGAATTTGGATTTAAAGTTCTTTAGGTCACTGACTGAAACACAACGCTTCTCAGGAATTCCTCATTTTCTTTCTCAGTAACACTTGATAAACAAGACCTATTTTTTTTTGCTCATTTTGTAAGTTTTCATATAATTTTTCCAGATCTGCTGAAGCTATTGCCTATTTTCATTATTTCTCTCTGCTCCTCTTTTATCTGCATTTGTTGAAACTTCAGAACAAAGGCTTACAGCCTCCTGAAATCTTGTCATAGTGAATAGCCTATCACAATGAGACTTCCAGTGACGCACTAAAGGAAGCTTCACTCTTTGTTGGGATGAGGAGCAGTTAATCAAGTAGAGGAAAAAACCTTAGCCTTGTTAATTTTAAGCCAGAGGTGGCTGTGGGATCACCCTTTCTGGTTGTCACCAAACTACGGAAGGTATATTTTTGCTTTCGTTGCTTGACAAACATTGTATTTTGAATAGCGGGAATACTATAACCCAGCTTGAGTTAAGTGTGATTTTTAAGGAAACTGGCAAGCAGTACAAAATTTCCTATGCAAGGATGCAGTGCATTCACACACTTTTCAAGACATAAGAATATTGTTGCAAGGACTCTTGCTTCCCTGTGCATTCTCAGGAGCGTTCAGAGGATGAAAGAGCATGGCCCCATGTTACCTATATAAGGCAAGGAGAGACTTTTGCCTCTTTGTGTAATTCTGGCTCCTCACCTGGCTTCTGATACTCAAAATGAGCTATATTTGAATGCTTTGCTAGAGATACAGACATGTTTTTGTGGCTAAGGAGTGTTTTTTTAGGGAGAAGGAAGAGTTAATGCGGTCTCTTTACAGCATACTGAATTACTCAGTGAAGTAGAACTGTAGATCTCAAGTATTTTTGTTTATTTTCTCTGATAGTATATATGGCATCTTGGAAATTTCTCCTAAGAATGGATAGGCAGAAAGAAAGAAGAGGTAGACAACAGATATGTTTTGCCAAAGTGTATTAAGAATGTTCATGAGAACCATGTGAAACTTAGAATTTAAGGTTGAGTACAGGGATATATATAAAACCAATGTAAGTTCTGTTATTCAAGCACACCTTTTTAACAACAATAAAGATTGCCAAAGTCACCAAGTCCAAATACTGCCTGAGCAAACCTGAAGCTTATCAGCTGAATCAAACCACACTGGGAATTGTATCTCAAGGTAAATAACATGTACAGCTTAACTAAGCTGTAATTGGCTAATTAAATAATTTGAAAAACATTTCAAAGGCTATGGCTACATTATTTAATTTTACCTGCTGAATCTAAATTCTCCCTGCAGTATCAAATAATGTCATATTCTAATTAAATTCCTTCCCTGAACTAATAGAAACCCTTAAAAATTATGATGATAAAAACAGTTAGCTAATTAGAACTAGCAAATATTATTCAAAAATTTTAATAAACTAAAAATGCTCCCCTCCTGGTTAATATTAATGATTGCATCCTTCTTTTGATACTTAAACTAACATGTCCTGCTTAAAATAAATAAATAAATAAGGTTCTATTATCAGCTTTCTTGAGTAGCATATTAGAGTAATTGGCTCCATGCAAATGATTGCTGCATTACAATCCTAGCTGTGAATGCATGCAGAGAGGCAGATGAATGGTTATCATTCAAATGCTCAACAGACAGTCGAAGAAACAGATATTGACATTTTTTATGTAGAGAAGGGTGTGAGGCTCCTGGTGACTGAGGAAAAAAACCCAAAACAAGTGGATTTGAGTGGCTGATAAATTCATTGCTTTGCACTAAGGAAGTGTTTCTGGCTTCCTCCTTTAGAATTAGAAACTCTTTCATTCTCTGTGTAGAGGGACAGGTCTTCACAAAACAGAGATGGTACCAACACCAGCCCATAGTGCTGTGTTCATCCTTCAGAAGCAGACGGTGCACGGGCTGTTGTATATTAGGCACAAGCCAAGGCAAGACATGCAACCTGGAGATGAATCATCTTTTTAGCTAGGTACAGTTATGACACAATCCAGTGCCCACTGAAATAAATGAGAATTTTCAGTGGGTAGGAGTGAGAGCGTTACTAATTGTCAAAGCTAAGCGTATATGATCTAGTTCTTTCTCCCAGCAGAATCAATTATTCAGTTATTCTGGACATGAAAAGGCCAAGTTCCGTCTCACCCTTTGCTCCTCACCTGTTACAAGGAGGGGGTTAGGCAAGTGTGTTGCTAAATCTGGCTCAAGATTTCTCTGCAGTATAAGCAAAATCTAATTGTCGCTACCTCAAATGTGAAGAGCACAGATCAGGTTGTCTTGATATCAAAAAGGTGGAGAAACAAAATGGGAGAGAAAGTGAATCAGGGAGAATTTTTAAGAAATGATATGTTTTAACCCAACAGAAACATCTTCTGATTCTGGCTGATTCCAGATTCTCCTCATTCCTCTAACAAAAGCTTTTTCTGTTTTTTCCCACCACGCTTCCTGGCTTCTGTCTGTGTGGTAAAAGTAAGCCTGGCTTTGTAGACCTCCAACCCAAACCAGGCAGCAAGACCATGGCCATCTTGTCACTTGGTTCAATCTAGACTTTGGCACCCCTAAGTGGAAAAGCTCGTAACCCCTTTCCCTCTGTCCTGGCTGTTCCATCAGATGGGACAGTTCCTCTGTCAGATCTGACCTGAAGGCAGTTCTGCTGATGTTTGTAGGCCTTGCCCTGGGCAATCCGCCTGAAACTTGTGCCTCTGTGCTTGCGTTGAGTCCAAACTCCGTGTTGGTTGGTACCATAACTTGGTTGGTTCCCTTGAAAGCAGGAAAGGCTTTTACTGCTATCTTTGGTGGAGACTGAAGAGTTTTGATCAACTCACGTATTTTAGTTTTAGTCTGTGTATAATTTAGAATTGATGAGCATTTTTTATTTATTTTTTATTGTAAAAAAATTTATCTGGCACTTGTCCCTCAGTTTCAATCCTGTAGTGTTTCACCATAGTTCAGTGTGAAATGATAAGGTAAAATTTGCTCTAAGGAGGAAGTGTCTCGTGTTTTTCTATTCCTATTCTTATTGTGTCCATGTATGGAATTTGCTGTTCAGAAGATGTTAAATATCTGTAGCCCTGCATATACGATCTGAGAATATCAGAAGGTAACAGCTCACCGAAAACCAAAATATTTCTAGGAATGAATTAGTTCAAATAAAACTCTTTTTTTCACAGAGAGAATTAAAAATGAAAGAAATTATATAGGGTACTTTTAAGGTTTTGTTTTAGTTTGTTTTTTAGTTTGAAGGGGCAGTGTACAATAATTAGAAAAAAATAAATTGTAAAAGGAATTACAGGCCAATATGAGGAAGCTTTGACAGACCATGCTTAGAATGTTCTCAGAAGCTAAGATTGTTTGAAAATGGAAAAATATTTTGCAGCTGGTTAACCGTTTATTTCATGTTATACACCATCATATTACATGTTAGTTGTGAATGCAATTTTGCTTCTAACCACCGGTGTTTAAAACTGCCCGTCCTGGTTGGAGAGCCCCAGGACACCAGTTCTCTGGGGCTCCTGGCACTGGGGGCAATCACAGTGGGGGAGGAGAGGATGGGTCAGGTGACCCAAATGGACCAATCACAGTGTTCCTTCCCATGGTGCTCGGTATAAAAGGGCCCCTCAGAGGAGCCCTGGGACCTTCAGTGCTGCTGTGCTGGGAGGATTGCTGTTGGGGCTTCCTCATCTCTTCCCTGTGCTGCTGCTGTTCCTGCCTCCTGGTTTTGTGCTGCAGAGGAGAACTGTTGGCTGGGACAGGTTATCTTGCCCTGCCTCCCTGGGTGGGACCAGCATGGCTGTTTTAAAGCTTCCTTTTCTGTCTTCTTTTTGGGGAGTGGGTATCATTGGGACTCTGGGCCCAGGCACTACCATCTGCTCAGTCCCGTCTGGAACTTTTCTGCTCTGGCCCTAGTTGCTATCTAGAAGGTATGGGTTCCATATTAGCATATTTGTTTCAATCTTTGAATATATTTTCATACTTGTATATAATTGTATATGGTTCAACATCTTCATTGTTGTGTTAGTATTATTTTCTCTTTCATTAAAATGTTTCAAGGTTTTTTCCAACCTAACAGTGTCTCTCCCTGGTTCCCATGTTATCCTTCCCTGGGAGGGTGCTGGGAGGGATCACAGAGAGCATCTGGCCCAGCCCTAAAACTTGATAGATATAAATTACTGCTCAACATGGGGCAATGAATTAATTCTATATTTTGTGATTTCTTAAATTTATAATTTAATAGTGTCTCGTCCCATCCAGGATGGGAGGGACAAGTGGCGTAGATTTGTAATTCCTCAGTGGAGTGGACAATGGTGAGACAACTTTCAAGGTCTGTAAACAAACATTTATTAATTTCTCACGGCTTATAGGTCGGGCTTATGGTAATCGATTTTTAGTTAAATGATACATTAGGGCAAACAATATACTATGGCTTAATGATAACCTGGAAAAGACTAGGTATATAACAAGCTACCGCAAGCTGTGTGTTATTTAATCATAACAAAGAAAAAGGACATAAACCAACTTATAATAGGCAGTATTTTACTTAATGATTACAAGAAAGAAATTAAGTATAAACTGAGCAAGTGGTATGGTAGGCCTTGCATTACTTTGTGAGAGAGGTAGAGAGAGAGATATCACTGGTCCTACCAATGAGGGTTCAAGGGTGCTGTCATCATTTCTTCTTCTCCTTCTACATTTCTTGTTGTCTTCTTCTCTGTCTTTGTGCTTCTGTGTCTTGCTGCTTCTTTCATCTTGTTTCTTCTTCTGATTCTTTGCTTTTTCTTGCCTCACTTTTCTACATGCAGATGTGCAGTATGTCAGGTAGGGGATCAAAGCACTTCATTGTTTACGATAGTCCTCATTAGCATATGCAATTGCCCTGTCTCCTTGGGAGATATGCTATGAGACAAAGCCACCCTGTCTTTGCAGAACTCCTTGGGCCAAGGCTGTTTGAATTATCTCTTTGCTTAGCCTTATCAGATTACTCTACCACATTCTATTTGACACTTACCATTTGGCCACACAGGGCCAGAGACCAATCTTGGTTTTTGACCAAGCGGGGGGTTTGTAAAATGCAAGAAACGTTTAAGCCTAACATTCATGCATCTGTCTGCTACAAATAGTTCTGTATTTAATTTTTCTTTTGAAAGGTTGGAAGCTAAAGTGACCAGTTATTACTGTGCTAAGTGATGTGTTATACTACATCCTTAGAGGCTTTGGTTTATGGCCGTGTATGTTGTCATACTATCTAAGTCTTCTGAGTATGTGTTTATGATTTCTTGATCAGGGGTGCTAGGTGAAGGGCACTGGTCTTCTATCATGTTTAATGTAACTGATCTATTCTGGACTAAGCTGGATGGTGGATATAGCTGGGCACCTCAGGCACTTTCTACTAAGTCTCATTGCTAATTATACTTTCATTCTTTTAATGGTATATTAATACTTCTTTTTGCCAAGCTGACTCTATTAGAGTTTGGGAGTTCTGGAAAATGTTTTCCCTGTTTTGATTTGCTAACTTCATCATTGATTATCACTAACATGTTGCAGGGCTGGTTTATTAGTAGTATGCATAGGTGCAGGTGTAGGTGTAACATAAGCAATGCCAGCACTCCAGCTCCTACAACAGCTAGTAGTGATATCTGTCCACCCATACTGGCACAGGCTCCCCCTGTAACTGAAAGACTACCATATTCTACTGTTCTGTTTGTGAATCTGTGTGATAGGACTGTAGGGATCACTGCAGTGATGAGTAATAGAATACATTTGCTTAAAAAAAAAAGCACATAACTCTGCATGCACAAAAGGAATACATGTGTTTTGAGCAAGAAGTAATTTTCCACAGAAGACTTATCCTTTACAAGGTAATAAATATTTGTAGGTGATTATGTAAAGCAATATTTTACAAACCATAAAATTCTAAGGCAAAGTATCACTGAGGAACCCGATGACGATGATTTTTTCAAAGCTGGCAAATACAAAATTTTTGTACAATGAGGTAAACATGACTGTTTCAGAGCACTGTCTGAACTTAGTATTTTACTGCCTAAAAGATGACTTTGTTTAAAGGATATGGATTTTTTTTCACATTCAGTAAATTTATTTAACAGTTTAATCATACCAGTCTGAAGTAACCTCAGCAAAATAATCTGACATTAGAAGCCAAAGTCTGAAATACATATTTGTCCTTTTTCAGAGCTTATTTACTGCAGTTGATGTGTGTTAAGCAAGAATGCAGGCTGGGCAAAAACTTAATAAATGCTTTTGGTGTTGGTTCTATACTAAAAACAAGACTAGAACTTTCTTTTTCTGTTTTTAACAGACTGAAGGCAGATTAGGAAAAAAGGAATAAATCATTATTTGTTTAATAAACATGACAAAAACCTACTAGCAAGAATAAACATGAAAAAATCACCAGGAGATAGGAGGCCTTAAGGCTCCAAGGCCAGAGGTGGACAACAAAGGTCATGCATTTATGCCAGTTTGGTGGTCCTGGTGTTCCTGCAAGGGAATCCAGTTGCTCCTACAAGTCATCCCTGATAATTTTGCAAAGCACTACAATTCAGAACCACTGATGTGCCTTGCTCACTGCTGTAGTTTTTGGCTTTTCATTTTAGCATAGAACCTTTAAAAATGTTCATATGAAAATTATGAATTCTACAAATAATTTTTTCTTAGCTCTTAGGTGTTCTTCAATTTCCCTCAACAAAACCAGCTGCTGGAACGTGTGTAGTATAAATAATTGAAATAATAAATATGACAGTACTGATTTTTTTTTTTTAGGGCCAGAAAGCACTATCTTATCTGATTTCATTGTGTGAGGGACTGCTGTGTGAACTTCCCTGCTCAGTTAACAGGCACTAATTTGGATGTGCAGGGTAATGCTTAAAATGTCACTGTTTATATTCACCAATTCATTGAAGTGTGAAAGTAGAAAGTATCCTATACAAGCATTGGCCAGTGTTGAGGGAGTATGAATGCAGATAAATGGGATAAATGCAGAGGGATAAGTCTTTACAGAGAAAGAATGATGACATGATTGATGCAGCTCCCCTCCGGAGGTTAGACTCAGCCTTTAAAAGTTTGGGACACTTGTCTAGACTGTAAAATACATCACCGGTAAAGTTCATCAGGGCCATGACTGAATTCTGCCATCAAACAGCACTGATATTTGTTACTAGGTCTAAGGGCATTTTACAGTTCCCTGCTTTAACATTTACACAGTGAACCTCCAGCTGTACGTCTACATTACTAAACTTTACTGTGTGTCCAAGTGAAACAAAGAATCATATGCTCTTTTCTTTGGGCAGGTGAAATCCCACTGAAGCATATCTTGTCTTTAAGGCAACACTCCTTTCTGCTCTGGAGGACTTTGAAGACACATCAGTCAAGAAACTTGCCAAAACATTATTACTTTGAAAGGCTCTCTGAGCTAGCCAAGTAACTCTGTGTGTAGATGCATTTAAAAAGAAACAACCTCCAAAACTAAACAATGTTATGGTTGATCCCCATTACCACAGATGTTTATCTAGTCTTCAAAGTGAGAAGGGTCTGCTTATAAACCTCTTTCTTGTGTGATAAATCCTTCTTGCCAACAAAAAGTATTTGTTGGAAATATTTTCTGTGTAGCTATGAAGTTGCAGAATCACAGACTGTTGTCAGGTTTGCCCTCAAAAGTTACAGCGGTTGCTCCCGTGGTATTTAAGATGGGAGAACGTGGCACACAGAGTCATTTCATTACTACGGCTTTTATTTCTGGAGGGTTTGGAAACACTTTCTTTTTTTCAGGAGCCCAGTCTGGAGGACTGCTTAGAAAGATAATGTTCCAGTGCATGTTGGATGTCTCTAGGAAATTATTATGGATAAAATCCATGGCTGTACTTTCCAGTTCTCAGTGCTTGCCCATTGCTATTTTCATTGCTCAATATTTATTTAACGGATTTACTTGCTTTGTACACCTTATACTTACTGATTTATGACAAATGTCACTGGCATTGAGACAATATGCTGGAGACTAAAGATAAAAGGCTTTAAAGAGAGTAGCTGGGTGTTTTCATGTATCTGTCGCCTCCACTTGCCCCATTTCTCTTTTTTTCATTCCCTTTTTTTCTGCCCAGAAAAATTCCAATAATGGTACAAGGTTATAGTTAATAATATTCTTAATAAAAACTAAATTTTAAAGCAAAGTTAGTTTTAAATTGCTACAGTATTAAAGAGTATATCATTCTCTATAAAGTAGCTACACCATTAAAGACCCTAATGGCAAAACATCATTTGAGAACCTTTAAAGAAACAAAAGAAAACCCCTAAGCCGTAGTTTTTAGGAGAGTTTCACCTGATTTGAAGAGACTTTTACCAGTTCTTCCTTGGGAGAGTAGGGAGGACATACATGGAAACATTTCATTGTTGTGTAACAATAGCCGCATTCAAATTTTTGGCATGAAACAACACAAGTCTGAAGAAAAGGAAAGGAGGATTTTGCTTAACTTAGTGAGCTCAAGGTAGATCAAGACACTGATGTATTTGGAGAGTAGAGGCTGCACAATTCTCTTACTACACTAGTATCTAGATGTAGGTAGAGATTTTACAATGTTAATTGTTATCCCAAGCAGTAAATAGAGATGGCCTGATTTGAGCAGAGGTACTTTAATCATTATGCTGAGTGGCTTATGGTGATGCCAGTACTGTCTCTCTCTGGACTTAAAGGGCAGGTTTGTATGGAAAAGGAGAAAATATGTATACTGGAAATTCAGGTCTTTGGGAAGTGGACTGTGCCAAAACAAAAGGAAGCAGGAAGCTTTCTATAGCGTTAAGCTTGGTGGAACCAGGATGAAGTATACTGGCAGTTCTTGCTCAAAAGCTTTTAAACAGCAATTAGGATTCCAGTTAGCTAGGAAATAGTTGAGTGGAGCCAGTTGAAAAACAGAATGGTAGTTCATCAAAAGCAGAGAGGATGCAGAATATCAAGGGTAGAAACTGTTAGTCCTGTCACTGCAACCATGGAAGTACTCAAGTCTACAGAAACTCTGATTGGAACACATCTGTGTTTTAGGAATGTTTTCTTTATGTGAGTCGTACTCTAGACAACAAGGCAGTTGCCTACCTTTTGATACAATGGTTCAGAATGAATTTAGAAAGCCACAAGTTATGAGGTATGTTTCAATAGCATTGTTGGGAAAATTAGGCACAGTTTAAAAGCTTTTGCTTGATTTAATAATTTATGAACTGGATTTATTGGTGCAAATCTTGTCATGCTTCAGTATGCCTTCTCCTAAGTCTACAGAAAGGTGTATGTGTGAGATAATTGATAATTATTACTGTCTTTCTCTTGTACACAGAAAGTTAATTTACAGGGAAACATTACATTTTTTGTTCTTTTAGTTATCCTTTCAAATGTTGCACCACACTTGCTTAACCCAACATTATCTCTGCATCCATAATCTGGATTGCTCTTTAGAAGCTCATCTGAGAGGATAAGAACATTGAAAAATATTATAGAAAGATAGAATGCTTCCCTTCGTAGGGGTGTTTCAGTGCTTTAGTACACCTGAAAAAACAGTAGCCTCCTGATAAAGTATAGAACATTGTTTAATTATTTACTTTGTTACTTTATGTAAATCCTTCAACCGTTTTGGCCAAAGTACACAGCTGGCAGTGATAGCGTGTTCTGTTCAAAAGCAAGATTCTCTTTCTAGTTCTATACAAACATGTGACATTTTCCTCAATTGATTGGTTTTGGGAGAAAAATGTTGTAGACTTCATTACAATTCAGTTACTTTGGAAAATCTTTCTTTGCTATTAATTGAAATGTAATCTGTTTGCAATAAGGATTGTTCCAGTAGTGATGATCTTGCTGTTGAGAGACTGTGCCGACGCTCCAGAGACCCTAGTTCAGTGACTGACATCCTGTGTGACTTTTGAAAAATAAGTATGTTCAGTGTTTTCAAAAGAATCTGCAGCCCTTCCCCAAAGTCAGTGGAAATTCAGGCTCCTAAAGGACTTAGATACGTGTGTACCTTATTACTGTGGTAATTTTGTCCATAATATTTTCTGAGAATAAAATAATATTGAAAAACTAAACACAGAAATTTCTTTCAGAAATTTTAGGATGTTTAAGTTGGCTGAAATAAATAGTACAGTAGGCTTGAGGGTAATTTTAACAACATTTGAACCCTTTAGTGAATAACAAGAAGTGGGAGGGAACTACTGCAATTACTTTCTAAGTTTGGAAAGATTCTTGTTTTGCTGTATCACCCTGTTCATTTTTTGGAGTTATCAGGTAGCTTACATGGTTGATAATAATGTGAGTCACTACATATGGTAGTACTAATGGTGGTAAATGAGACAGGGATAGATAAAAGTAACTGATTTGGATCCTAGGAAAGAAACTCAAATACAAACATGGGGCATTCTATATGAAAAGTATCGAAAGGAGATGAAAGCGCTCTGACATGCCTGCCCAAGGGAACTGCAAGTTTGCTAGGTCTTACTTTTTCCATTACCTCCTTGTGCCTATTCTCAGCAGATGAATGCCTGCCACTGGGTAAGTGCACGCCTCCTGTGGCACAAGGAGATGTCCCCTGCTAACCTCTTCCCCAGCGGGATTTTACTGTGAAGGCAAGTTGGCAGGCAGAAGAGCTACTCTTGCTTGCCCTCGCAGAAGAGCAGGGTGACCTAGTGCCTTGCCTCTCCAAACCAGAAGCGTTACCCTGCAGAAATTAAAGTGTTGTGGAAAACAGCAGTCTTGTTGGGATTGTGAAACATTCATGGTCATAACAGAAATCTTTACAAATAGGAACTGTAGCTTATAGCATCATTTATTTCTGTTCTTAAAAAAAAAAAAAAGTGGAAAAATAAACAAAATTTAGAGTTCCTTATACTGGACCAAGAACTAATAAATTATGCAGCTTGGCAATGCCTCAAGGAGGGCATGCATTGCAAATTCTGGGTTAAAAGGAAGATTTAATTCTTGGACAAGTACAGATCAGTGTTGCAGGTGATAATAAACTGTAATGTAGTGTTAGAGGTAGGGCAGGTCCATGTGAGTTAGTTTCTGCTGGCTACTGTGACAGAAGAAGGAAAATTGCCATAAAAGGGATCTGTGTAATTCAAGGATGAGACAGCACAGATCTGTAATTGTTTTAATCAGTGATGTAGTTCAGGAACATCCCTGATCAAACAGAGTTTGCCTGTTTGTTATACGTGGGCAGGTGAGTTTACTTGTTTTTCATAAAAGTAGTTCTGATTTTGTGGTTTTACTTTCTGAAAGAGTCAAAGTATTCCAAATATTTTAAAATCCTTTCCTCTCAGGGTCCTGCAGCATTAATTTTGATCCCATAATATCATCATTATTAAAAAAAAAAAGGAAAGGTTTATTAGGGAAATAGAGAAATAAAGGAAATACTAATTTTCTTCTTTTTTTTTTTTCTTTTCTTGCTAGTGCCAGCATGGTAGGGCCTTGATCCTTTACTCATATTATAGGATTAATCACCATAAAAGTAATCAATACCCAAAACCACTGTACATTTAAGAAACATTTTAGGTCACAGTCCATTGTAGGTGACCTACAATTCTAACCACCTGATGGAAGATGTGCAATTTGAAGTATATGTATGGTTTTTTAGAACCAGAACAGCTGTAGCAGATCTTAAGAAGTGTGCTCTGATCACGTGGCTGCCTTGTGCATCCAAAGAGTGGAGCTGCCAGGCCGATGTCACCGAGAGTATTTAGTGCCTTGTTGACAGCAAAAGGATGTGAGGGAAGACAGGGTCACGGCTGAACTCTGCCTCCAAGCCAGGCAACCCAGTGAACGTGTCCTACATACACTTAGAGGCACCAGGTTGACTGTATGGAGTTTTATATTCCATAGAGGCACTCCTTAAAAAGCGAGAACCTTTCTGAGCTCTAATTGCAATACAACTGTCCCGGCTTCTTTGTGCTACACAGAATTTCTGCAGCTTTGACAGGTTGAACGTGTAGCCCTGTTCTGTTACCTTCGTGTGACATGGCAGCTGAAATCACTAATTATCAGAGTTCAGTGATCTAGGGCTAAAAATAGAAATTGTTATGGATATAGAATTTGTATCTTACTGGATATAGTCTATTGATTTTGCTGCCTAAATCTTGTTATCCAAAGCAAAACATTGTGATTTGAAATTCCTGCTCACTATCCTCATTTTATGACTTTTTTTCTATAAATTGTAGTAGGGAGAGGGAGGCAGACCAGTCTCTGGGATATATGGTCAATCACTTATGTTCTTACATCAGTCAAAAAAATAAGGTAACCACATGCAATGATACCAAAGCAAGTGCAGTAAAAATTCAGGGAAATTTGCCATACTGAGCCATACTGAGCTACTTCTTCACCTCAGGAGCATGCAGGTTGAATATCTGTTGAACAGCTGTGACCTAATGGGTACAAGAACATTAATTTACATACAAACACATTAATAGGCCTGTGGCAGCTGGCAATGAGTATGATCTCCAGAACACATCTGTTTCTCCCATTATTCCACAAAGTACTTCTTCGGTATTTTTATACATTTATTTTAAATATTATGCTCTGCTTTAGCCAAAATACAGGCATAATACAGAATTTGTTGGAAAAAAAGTAAGAAAATTACATTAGCTGGTCAAATTTGTTTCCTATCCATGTTCTCTAAAAGTGTTTGTTGAGCACATATCTAGATAACTCTCCAAAAAAAAGGAAATAGCTTTGTTGTATGAAGTGTTATTTACATTTATAGCTATCTTATATATATATATAACTTTGTGCCTGTTAATTACATTTCTATTTTACAAATATTAGGTTGTCAGTACAACGTTACTAGAACATTTAAGCTCTGCTATATGTAGTACTATTATTGATAACACAGTAGTGAACTAACTTTCTTATTCCTCAGTCAAAAGTTTGTAGCTTTCATTTAATGGAACCCTTTGAAACAAGCAACATATAGCTATTCTTCTTTTCTTTGAAAGCAGAAGCTTACTCCTCTTTCTTAAACCCTCTTTGATTAAAAAAATTAACCTAGGTGTTTTAACGAAGAAAACTATCTTGAGGTTTTGTGATTTCCAATCCTTTACTTTGCTTGAGAGAACTACTTGGGTAAGGGCTTGGGAATTGTAAGGTTACAGTGCCATGGTGGTGTTACTGGCTTCAGGGGTTGCACTTGCTGCTTCAGAGAATTTCAAGATAACATTTGCAAAACAATGAAATTACGAACACCTCAGAAACCAGACTGTAATGAATGCAGAGCTGAAGGAGACCCTAATATCCCAGAGTGCAACAGACCATCTTAGGATGGGGAAAAAAGGAGATTGTACTGTCAGGAAAGGAATCAAGTGAGCTTTCCTGGCTTGGCAAGTGCTCATCAGGAGATTAAATTGTCTGAGTGAAGTGAGTTTACAGAAATGTGTAACCTTCAGTTTTAGGCAGGTATTCTTTAGTTTCCCCAGAAACTATTCTAAAACCTCTATTTGTTTTTCACTCTGTAATTTCTGCTATGGACATCTTAGATTGAGTGGTCTCTTGTCAGTGCCAGGCAGATAAAAAATAATTTTGCATGTCTCAGACACAACAACAGCTGAAGCCTGAGCAAAAAGCTTTGTGAATACAGAAGGTGAAGTGGGTATTGCTGATATGACATGTTTTAGATCTTGTGCTAAAACTGACAGAAAGGAAATAGTGCCTGCTCAGAAGGAAATTCAGAGTCTGTTGTTTATCTTTTCCTCCTTTAGTAAGTGCATTTTTTTCTGAGTAAATTTGAAGCTACAAAGCTTCTAGTCTCTTCAGCTCTCTTATTTTTTCTAGAAGCTTCCTGATACTGCATGTTTATCTTAAATTCTCGAGTACTCTGAAGTGGAATAATCTTAACCTTTTTTCACTTTGTTTTTAATTCTTAATGAAAGCTTTTAGGCCTCATGTTCACAGAGCAAGGTTTGACATCTCTACGCACTGAATGCTGAGAATGAAAAACCATCGGGGAGAAGAATCACAATAAAATAAAAGGCAGAAAAAAGCCCAAAACTCTGTTACTGTATTAGAATCACGTGGCTTGTAAGATGATAAAATGACTTTTGAGATGACTACCACTAACAATGGTTTAATACCAGAGTCTGACTTCTTGCAGTTACAGTTTGACTTTATACATGTAAGGGTTGGGATTTAAGAGTCAGATGTGGCTCCTGCATGTACCCCAGCAGCACTGAAGGCCCCAGGGCTCTTCTTAGGGGCCCTTCTATACTGAGCACCATGGGAAGGAGCACTGTGAATGGTCCCTGACCCATCCTCTCCTTCCCACAGGCACAGCTGCCCCCCTTCCCCACTGTGATTGTCCCCAGCGCCAGGAGCCCCAGAGAACTGGTGTCCTGGGGTTCAAACCCTCCTGTCACGGTGTAATGTCCCTGCAGTGGAGCTGGTCAGCTCTGTGCATGCTGTGCCCAGCCATGTGGGTCCATAAGTAATCTCATCAACACTTCCTTGCTGACTGGGCACAGAAATTCTATTTGTATTTTAATAGCAAGGGGTAGTATTGTTGTCCCTAATATAGTTATTGTTTTTGTTGATGGGTGTATCAGTTTCTTTTTCTAGCAGGGATATTTTCCCCACAACATTGTTTTATTTACAGATTTTATGATAAGTCTGTTTTATTACTCTCTTCTTTCATATTGTCTCTTCATTGCCTTTGTTATTTTACAGGAAAAAAAGATGTAATATAATGAAATAATAGTAACAAATAAAAAAAAATTATTACCTTTAAAAGATAGAAGGAAAGAATACAGATTGTAATTCTGATTGCAGAAAGTTTGTTGAGAGATTTTATCAATCTAATACGTTGCTTTCTCTGAGAATCTGCATACTGGAGTCTTTCCTCTATCTTACTTCGAAGGTACCCACCTCCTGCAATAAATGTGACCTTATTTCTTGCTTCTATATCTCTGTTTGGTGCAGGTGCCCTAGTGCTGGCAGCAGCAACGAGGGGCCTGCAGCGTTGGCCCGTATGTGGAGAGAAGATGTTTAATCATTTTATGGGTTATTCTTCTCCAGCATCCAGCTTATATCAGTTAAATGCTACTTATCTGAATGGATAAAAATCTTCCTTTAACCTTTGATTCTCTGCCTTGTGTCTGTTCAGTATATTTCGGTTAATGGTCTGCTGAGTATTTTCCCGTATTTTCATCAGACAGTGCAAGTACAATACCAAGGTATATCCTGATAGGCGCTATCCCTCCCTCTGCAGGCACACTATTGTGCAATGCTCTCTAGTCACAGAATCACAGAATGTCAGGGGTTGGAAGGGACCTCGAAAGATCATCTAGTCCAACCTCCCTGCCAGAGCAGGATCATCTAGAATAGGTCACATAAGAACGCGTCCAGGCAGGTTTTGAATGTCTCCAGAGAAGGAGACTCCACAACCTCCCTGAGCAGCCTGTGCCAGGGCTCTGTCACCCTCACAGGGAAAAAGGTTTTTGTAGTATTTTTGTGGAACCTCCTATGCTCCAGCTTGTATCCATTTCCCCTTGTCCTGTCATTGGACGTCACTGAACAGAGGCAGGGTCCATACTCC